>NC_057942.1:31488024-31788024 GCF_018555375.3 Anguilla rostrata | reverse complement strand
AACTGCTGCGGGTGAGTTTCTGAGTGACCTCCGAGGGTTGCCAGATCACCATTCCACACGTGGTCAAGTCTGTGGATGTGCGTCCCCATGATCCTTAAGGACATCCTCCATCCTGTCTCCGATTGGATGGTTGGCTTCATACCTGAACCGTGCTGATGCCCCCTTTACGTTATTGGTACTTGGTACTCACAAACCCTTGGTACTCACAAATGACATCATGGAAAGCCGTGCCCTATTGATGGATTGGAGGAGGCTACAGAAGACAACCCTGATGCAAACTGTGATCTGCTTGATCTACCAGATCTAATGGAAATGCAATATGCAAAAACAATTATTCTAACAAAATACATCATCCAGATACAGCGTCACTTCACAATATATGGGCAATATTGTAAATAAGTGCAATAACTGTATTTATACAAGAATGTATTGTCATGTATAATAATAATAATAATAATAATAATATATTGCAGTGCATTCCATATCCTTAAAGGTAAATGTTGGATATATCCTTGCCCGTGATCTATGGATCTAATGTTTCAGGCCTTGTGTGCGTGTGTGTATATATGAGTCCTAGCCTTGTGGAGCTCCAACCTGATGAATCCTATGAATGGCTCTGTCGCTCCCTCCGTGACCTCACAGGTCACCTGATCCAGGAGGAGAGGAGGGCGGGGTGACCCGGGCCCTCCCCCCCCCCTCGAGGGCCCGACCGCCGCTCGGCCATTCAGGACAGAGCGGGCCATTGATTTCGCAATTGACCCTGCCTCTGGAAATCGATGCGGCCTTAAATGGCTTCATTGTGAACGGCCGCCCTGCGGAGGAGAGGGGGGGGGCGGGGAGGGGCGGGGCTTTCGGTTCTGAAGAGCAAGGCCAAGTGCCGTCTGAGGCCGCGGTTCCCTTTTTTCCCCCGCGCCCGGCGTCGGCGAATCAGACGGGGGGGGGGGCGGAGCCAAACCCACGCGCACAGGATCGCGCGCGGTCGCGCTTCGTCCTTCGTCTGTTATCTACGGAAGAATCGACGCGAGCTCCGTTTCTCCTCAAAGGGAGCTGGCGGACGATCAGCCGGTCGGCGTGGCCGCCGTTCCTCTCCCCTCATGCGCTGTCGGCTTTGGAAGAAGAAGAAGAAAAAATCTCTGCCGGCGCCGCTAATTTGAGTTATCTTTAGCCGCAAACACAGCCGCTGGTCTGGGAATCGCGTTAGACTGGTAACGTAGGATCGCTAGTATAAGCCGGGTATATTTATGCTCCGCTATATTGTAAGTCACATTGGATGATAAGATCCGCTAAATGAACGTAATGTAATGTCCTGCGATGTCATGTCATGTCATGTCGTGCTATGTCATTTTATAATGAACAGAGGGAGCCAGGTGACAGTAGGCTGTGAAGATGAACTGCTCAAGTTTAATACAGTTCTCGGCGCAGTGTCTCCTCCCGTGAAGCTGAAGCGGACGCAGCCAATGAGCTCCGAGCTCCAGGCTGCCCAGGGCCCGCCGCCGAGCTTCTGCGAAAGCGGCCTTCTTCCATTAGGGCCTGACGGGAGCAGAGGGCTGCATTAGGCATCGCTCTCCCCGCTCCTGACACAGGTAATAAAAATGAACAACAGCCCGGCCTAGTCCGGTCGGGAGGGGTGAGGGGGTGGGGGGGCGCTCGGGGGGGGGGAGGGGGGGGGCCGCTGTCACCAATTTGCCACGCGTTTCTTCGGCTGGGTGACGGAGGCACTGTTTGATAAACAGAGAAGCCCCGCTTCGATTTTCCATCCATTCCCATTTGGAAACACATGCGTCTTTTTGGAGAGCGGGGGGGTGGGGGGGGGAGAGAGAGAGACTGTGTGTGTGTGTGTACGTGTATGTGTGTGTGTGTGTGTGTGAGAATGAGCGTGTATGTGTGTGCACGTGTATGTGCGTGTGTGCGTGTGCGTGTGTGTGTGTATGAGTTTGTGTCAGTGTGTAAGTGTGAGTGAGCGTACGTGTGTATGTGTATGTGCGTATGTGCGTGTGAGTGTGTGTGTATGCGTGAGTGTGTGTATGTGTGTGTGGGTATGAGTGTCTATGAGTGTGTGCATGTGTGTGTGTGTGCGTGTGAGTGAGTGTGTGTATGTACGTGTATGTGTGTGTGTGTGTGTGTATGCGCGCGTGTGTGTGTGTGTGTATGTGTGAGTGTGCGTGTGTGTATGAGTGTAGGTCTCCAGGGTAAAGCAGGCCCTGATACAGGCCTGTTTAGGCTCCTGACCCGCTGGAGCATCTCACAGAGAGACTGACAGCAGAGTGAAGCCTCAGTACACCTCTCACTGAGGGACAGCCTGCTGAGAGAGTTTAATCACAGCCCTACTGATGAGAGAGAGAGAGAGGGGGGGGAGGGAGAGGGAGGGAGGGGGGAGAGAGGGGGGGGAGAGAGAGGGAGGGGGGAGACAGGGAAAGACAGGGGGGAGAGAGAAAGGAAGTGAGGGACACAAGAAGAGAGAGAAAGGGAGAGACATGGGGAGAGAGAAAGGGAGAAAGGGAGAGCGGGAGAGAAGGAGATAGAGAGGGAGACGGAGAGAAGAAGAGACAGAGGGAAAGAGGGAGGGAGCAAAAGTAGAAGAGAGGGAGAAAATGAAGGAGAGAGGGTGAGAGGGAGCTTATGAAAGATGAGGAGAGAGCGAGAGGGGGAGTGAAAGAGAGGGGGCTGAGAGAGTAGGTGGAAAGACAGGAAGACAGGAAAAACGGATTAAGAGATTGCAAAAGAGCAATAAACAATTAAATACTCTGCTATTTTAGTCTGTGGGAGAGGGAAAGAGATAGTGATACACAGAGGTTGATCTACACACACACACACACACACACACACACACACACACACAACACACAGACACACACACACACACACACACACACAAGGACACACACACACACTGATGAGGCTGATAATACAGAGCAGTGACAGGTGCAGTCTCAGCTCTCAGATTATACTAATGCCTGACGCTACACCTTTCACCCCGCATCCACCATTTTAAGACCGTTACTTTCACCGTTATGTCAAAACCAGAGGTGGGGTGCTGAACCCTCCCTTATAAGATTTAAGAAGATCAAGCAGCAAAGTCTCTGCTTTAAACCTTTTCCCTCGTAAACTCTTTCCGAAAAGGACAACTCTGTCTCTCCAGCACGGAAGATCAAACCCATATTTAAAACAGGAAGTCAGGACAGTACGCCTAATAGGATTCCAAACCCCAGGGTGAGCCTGGACAGCCTTGTAATCAGAAAGGTTTTGCACAATTACTGGGAGACGTGAGACTGTGCTTGACGCAGCCAAGCTGAGCAGGCACACAGGTGATACTCTCCTGCAGTAACAGACCAGCAAAGCTAGCGCTTGCAACACGCTTATCTTGGAAATGAAACACAATCCTCATGAAATCATTAAGTAACCATATCATGCCATAAATAGCTTTTGAGGGCAGGGGGAAGAGCTTGTGATCAGGGAGAGTGAAATAAGAAAAATGTCTGCCTTTTGATTTGAGTTCTTTGATTTCAAATTTCATCTATCATAACACTGGATTTTCTTGGAGCAGACGTGTAATGTTGCATTTAAGGAGCATTTCCAAGCAGACCATTAAATTACTGGGTCATCTTCCGGTACAAATATGACAGCTCCAGTCAAATTTTGTGTTGCCAACTCCCTCACAAATAAATGACCCAAGCTTAATACAGAGAGCTTGTAAGCCATTTTCCGCAACAACGTAGCATTAAAATGAGAGACCTGCTGTGTTCTGGACATTCGATCGTGAGTGTAAATTGCATCCGTTTTCATTGCCAGATAAACATCAGGATCATGGGTTGTGCCACTTAATCAGGTTACATTCTTGTATTCAGGTCAAATATTTTTTTTGCCGCAGCTCTTGTCAGCTGGTCAGGAATTTAATAACATTAACGGAAGCTCTTCCATTTTATGAAATTGCACAAACAGAACTTGCTTCCGTCGGTGAGGTTTTAGCCAGGACAAGGAGATTGTCTACGTTCGGTGGGAGAAAAAGACCAGCAGACTTACATAAGAGTTAATACAGACTGGCAGGTCTTGTATGATTCTCATAGCCGAGATAGAACGAACAAACCTTTCGCCTTCGTCCCGATATTTCCCGCTTTCTCTAGGGGCCCTGCCGCAAATCTAACACGATACTGGGGACGCTACAATATTACAGAAGTGCATGCTGGGAAGGCGATACATGCACAGAGAGAAGAAGCGGTTGTGTTGGGCGCACACGTGCACATACACACATATAGACACGCACGTATGTGTGGGTCATTCCTGATAAATGTTCAATCACGCAGACACATTCACACAGACCAAAAAACTAACAAAAAAAACAGAACAAACACACCCTTCCACATCCAAATCCTACTCCCCCAACACACACACAGCACACACACTCACATCTTTCCAAATGCCAATTAGCACAAATCAAGACTCACTGACTCATCCACTGTAAACAAAAAAACACAATATAATGGCTTCCAGTGACAGTCTCAGCTGAGCATTGTTAAAGGCGATGATGTCACTGGGCATCAGGACAATATGTGTGTGTGCGCTTCTGTGTGTGTGCATGTGTATTTGTGCATGAATGTATGGTGTGGTGTGTGTGTATGTCGTGTGTGTGATGCTTCTGTGTGCCTGTGTGTGTGCATGGTGTGTGTTGGTCGAGAGGTGTGAGTCATGTGCAAGTGTGTGTGTGTGGATGTGTGTGTGTGGCCTGTGTGTGTCATGTGTGCAAATGGTGCGGTCTGAAGTCTGTGTGTGCAGTGTGTGGTTATGTGCGTGTGGTGTGTGTGCTATGTGTCTGTGTGCGTGTGTGTGTTCGTGTGTGGGGCAGAGTGTGTGCGATGTCTGAGTCTGTTGTGTGTGTGTGTGCTCTGTGTGCTGTGTGTGTGTAATGGTGTGTGTGTGTGGTGTGTGTGTGTATTGCTGTGTGGTGGCTGTGTTGTGTGTGCATGTGTGTATGCAAGTGTGTGCGAGTCTGTAAGTTTGTGTGTGCGTGTGTGTGTGTGTGTCTGTGTGTGTGTGTCTGTGTGTGTTGAGGAGAGTTTAAGTGAAGTGCCAGTCATACGTGTGGAGGGCTCTCAGGAGGCAGGTCCCACCTGCTCTGGGCCTAACCAGGGCCAAGGCGTGCCACGTTCCACAGCTCACTGCACACACCTCCCGAACCCCCAGCGGCACCCTCTCCGGGCTCCACGCCTGCTGGGACCTGGAGCGTCCCGCGTCCATCACGCCGCGGCTCCTGCCCCACGCGAAGAGCTCCCCGTCCGCTGGGGAGAGAGGGCACACCGCACGCGGCGTCTGTCGGGGTCGAAGGTCACCTGACAGCACCTGGCTCTCGACGACAGGGCGGGAGGGTGACGTTTGTCATTACCTTCCCCTTCACTGTCCTCAGGTAGGCTCTGCTTTTAACTCTCGTTATTATTATTTTATTTAATCAATCACGCCAGACACATCCAACAGTGTGTGCACATAATTAGAATCACCAGAAGAAGAGACCGAAACAATTCCGCTTTTTTCTTTCTCCATTGTCCAAAATCCAAAATTGCATTTCAATGGAAAAACTTGGAAACAATGGGAAAATAAACTCTGTTTTCAGGCTGTTGCTTTCTATTTTCTTTGTTTTTTGCTCCATGGAAAATCCAAAGTAAATCAGCCTACATTTAAAAGCCAAGAAATAAAAATAAAAGGTAGACGATACACAGGAACTGTCGATGTATAAACATGTATACAAACATTATAAATATATAAAAATGTTTCCTTGTTAATAATCACTTTCCAGGGAAATGGACAGTTTGACCCTATGGAGTGTGGCATGGTGAGGTGTCCCGGGTGTGTGGTGTTTACAGAAACAGGCTTTTTATCACCGCGTTCTGCTTCTCCCCCTGCCCCACTCCCCTGGTTTAAAATCCCGGGCATACGATCCCACGACTCAGGTTTCTGTTTGAACGGCAGTGTTTTAAAAACATTTTTGCTGGGGGGTGGGGGTGAGGTGGGAGGGGGGGGGGGGGGACTCCTAACACAAGAATAACACAGAATTGCGACTGGAAGGGTCACAGCCGGCAGTAGCCGGAGGGGGAAAGCAATCTTATTTTATTTTCAATTTAAAACAGATTAAGTTGCTGGCGAACATTAGTACATTGATAATTTCCTCCGAATTAAAAAAGACACATTGACCCTAATTAGAACCATTTTACCGGAACTGTCAATTATCCTGTGTCAGAGTGGCTAATTCAGAACAGAAATCTCTTAATTAGACACATCTCTGATTTCGGCTCTAGCCAAGAGGCAAGCGAGAGGCGCAGTCATCAGACACTTCGCCGAGGCCTGCCTATTCAGATCTGGCTGTAATAAATTTATATTTACTGCCTATATTGAGGACGTTTAAATTATGGCGCACAATAAACCTGGCACACACATTTCAAAACCTCTTTCAGGGAATGTAAAAGCAATATAGTAAGCAATTTTCCAAAGTGGATTACAAATTTCACATCTAGGTTTTATAGCACATTATGATAACTTAACCACATCTAAATGTTCTGCATAAAGAGGAAATGTGCACTGCTTAATATGCTATTTTTCATATTTAAGAAGCATTTTACAAACGCTGCCAAGGACCGGAGCTGGGCGGATTGTATTGTAGGGAGTCAATAAGCTTTATGAGGTTGATTTTAATTATCGCAAGACATGGCTATCCCGCGTAAATCTTGTTTACGCGGCAATGTGAGCCGGCTTTCCCATGCAACACGCTTCTCTGTATTTCTGCATCGTATAGGCAGGGACGGGTCAAGAAAACATCAAATCAAAAAAGGCAAAAAGACGCCTGAATTAAAAATTTAAAATACAACTTCCTGGGGAAAAAAATAAGTAAATGGGATGTTTGCAGAGATCCTAGTCTAGTATAGCCACCCTCTGTGTTGATTCAACGTGAGCTGTGAGATTAGTTTGGGTTACATGAAAGGACTTGAATCTGCCGCACAAGTGTAAATCACGGTGGTGGAGGCTAAGAGGAGGACAGCCCAAGAGTGGGCTGAGAGTCTGAAGTACTGAGGCATAGCATGTACAGAATGTAACCATTAACTCTTTGAAGTCTGGGTTTCTGGAAAGTTTTTCGTCTAAACTCTAAGTCAGTGTTCTAGAACACCATTGCTTTCGGTTACCAGTAGTGATTGTGACATCAGCATTAGAATGTTCAGTTAAGAACATTCTAATAAAATAATTTCTGATCTTATGCCTTAAAGCATGTGTCCTCAAATCTGGACACATACAAATCCAGCCCTGGTTTTCTTTTTCCCCAGGTACTTAACTGAACAATTAGTGCGACTGATTGGCCAGACTGTATTCACACCTGACTCCCAGGTAACGGGAGGGAGGAAAACCAGCAGTTCATGGACCTTGAGGGCCTTGATTTGAATAACAGGGCCGTAAAGGGTTAAATTCTGACCTTTGTCCCCTTCTGCAAGGATACATTCAGACAGATGTGCGCTTTATTTGTGGCATGTTCCCAAACCTATGACTTTTACGACAATGCAATATATTGAGAATATATTACATTAAAATACATTATGAAGATGTTATTGCAATGGTGCACAAATATATCCCTGAAAATGCACAGGGGGCTGGGGGGTAGGGGGCTCACTGCTGTCAGGACGAAAGAGGCCATCCAGGGGGGGAGGAGGGGGATGCCATTTGAAAATGATGACCTTGTCGGCAGTGGAGATTTGTCTGGGAGTAGCTGTGATTTAGGAAGTGGTGATGGCAGGATCTGGTAGAAGAGGTAGGAGTGAGAGAGAGAGAGAGAAAGAAAGAGAGAGAGAGAGAAGGGGGGGGGGATTCACGCCCACCTCCGCTGCGCCCCTCATTGCACTTTTGTTTTTTTTTCACTCTCCATGCAGAGATTTATTGGAAAATTCTTCTGAAAAAAATGGCAGGGATTATGTTTTCTTGGAGGATAGTCATCTATTAAAGGTCAGATCAATCCCGCACTAAGCATGTTTTATAAGCAATCCATAAAAAGCTTGTTTTAAATAATAACATTTTATGGATCACCTAAAGACATAACCATAGCAGAGGGAAAATTCAATGCACCACAAATTCAAATGCTCAAAACCAATATGTTGACTACTGTTCAGTTAATGACGCAGTGGCATTTGTTCAGTGCAATACAGGCTGCCTCTCCCAATACAAGTCCGCAAGTAATTATTCAGATACTATACCATGCACTGGCAATGTGAATTTTCAGGGAAAAAAGAAACAAAAAAAGAAAAAAAAACATTCAATCCACTGGGCTTGATGACTGCTATCAGGGAGGGTGCGGTTCAGATTGTTTCAATTGTGAAGCAGTTCTGATTTCTAAGTGAAGAAGTTACGCTTTGTAGTGCCCTTTATGTGAAGATTTCAGTATTCCGTTAGGAACAGATGTGATCAAACTCATTACGGCGTCGGTGTAAAATGTAATATTCTCCCACAGCGTTAATCTGCATCAACGATCCGCTGCTGCCTTTGGTTTTTCATTCCGGCTCTGATCCTGATTATTTAATGGCTGCATTTGATTGGATGGGACCCGGACTCACCTGCTGTCAGTCAATGCCTGGACCATAAATAGCCAAACCCATCTGTGGATAACCAGTGTATTACAGTATCACATACGTCTATGGTCCTCTGAAGACGGCTCAAAATCAAATCTAGTGCATCAGATATTCTATGGTAGAATCAGACTGTGGTATCAGAAAGAGAACCCTTGGTTTGACGCTGAGCTCTGGAGGTTGACGGTTTCCATAGGGACGTGAGGGGGACTCCGGGGTGTCTTACCTGTGAGCGCGGCGCTGTAGCTCTCCCCGGCCTCGATCTGCAGGACTCCAGGGGACAGCACTCCGGACTGGAGAAGACAGGGAGCAGAGAGGAAGGCCATGTTCTGCCCCTGTCCCAGCTGACCCTGCGGAAACACACAGCACACATGATACACACATTTCCACCCCTGCACACACACAGTGGCACACATATACATGTACAAACACACATGCACACAGACACAGACACAGACACACACACTTGTATATACACATACAAACATTTACACATTTACACACACACACATGCACACACAAATACAAATACATACCAACATACACACACACACATACATACAAACACAAAAACACATGCACACATACAAACACGCATGTATACACATACAAATTCCAACACACACACACGCACACGCACCCGTACCTGCACCCACACACACACACACATACACCCACACCCCTTCCCCCCCCCCCACACACACACAAACACGCGCACACTCAATTACATTTGCCTCCCCTCTTCCTGAGCGAGCGCGGTCGCGATGCGAGCGAGCGACTCTCTCCCTCCTTCCCATCGATTCCCACGGCGGCGGCGGCGTCTTTTTCGCCTTTCTCATCTTCCAGTCGGACTCTCCGGCGGCGCTCGCGCCCGCCCAATCCAGGCGCTCCCGCGCTCGCCCCCCCCCCCGCTTCGCTCCTCAGCGACATCGCCGCACTCTCCACCGCGCGTCTCTCTCTCTCTCGCAAACACGCGTTCTGATGCATTCCGATTGATTAGGCTGCAGAGAGCCGGGACCACTTTGTCTCCGGGTTTGACAATGATCACACGCAGCACGCCTGGCAGCCTGCTCCGACAGCCCAGCCGCTGGCTGCTAGCGTCCCTTCCCCTCCCCTCCCGCTCTCCTCTACCCCCCCCCCCCCAGTTGGGAAGGGGAGACCGAATTAGCCAAAGAGGGGCCTACTTATCGCGCTACGATTCCGCAAAAGATCCACACACAAGTAAACCTTAACACTGTTTTAAAAACGTGTGTGCTGCGTTTCTGAACTGCAACGTATGACACGCCGGGCCTGGCGGCCTGCCTGGATCCCACTTAAAGGATCGTCATTCGGGGAAAAATAAATTTCTCTAACTGGAGAAAAGTCAATGTTTTCATTGTATTTGCCGCAACGAGGCTGACAATTTAACGTCTCGTCACTTAGGCCATCAGTTGGTTAATCAAATCCCCAACCCCAACCCCAACCCCCCCCCGCGCTCTGTCAATCATAAATCTGTCTGTGAACCGCGTGCCTTTAGACTCCTGCTCTGTGAGTCAGACGGCGCGTCTGGGTTTTCTCAGGAGCTGGTTAGACTGTGGAGGAATTCCCAGAGCTGTGAGTCCCCTCCAGGGAGACCTGCCTCACAACTGGTTTGGATCCTTGAGAGACCTGCCGGAGTTTTCATAACAATACGATCATCAGGGCTGGATATTAGATCACATGTTGCAGACAGGTGTGTGCGCGCCGCGCGTGTGTGTATTTCCCTTTGTGTGTGTGTGTGTTTACGTGTTACCCGTGTTTGTGTGTGTGTGCCTGCCTGCGCGCGTGTTCGCGTGCGTCCCGCGGATCGATCGAGCCGTTGGGAGCGCCGATTCGGACGCTGTTTTTAACGAGCGGGCGAAACCCGTCGCGCCGAGCGGATGAGTAGCGCTCGCGCCGGAGATCCCGGGCCGCTCTCTCCAGCCGGCGCGATCATGTCAGCCCCCCGCCTGAGTCCTAATCGATGCCCGGGAACCGCTCCAAATAAGCCATTACTCCGCCGCCGCTCCCAGGCTCCGCGGCCACAGGACGGGAACGTATCGAACCGCGCGTGCCAGCAGGTCTCGCGTTCGAGCGTCCCGCCGCGGCTAATTGGAACCGCCGGGGCCGAGCAAAACCCGACTCGGACAGACGGCCGGGCGGAGCGGCGTTTTCGGATGCCAGCTTAACGTCTTTTTCGGGTTTATTAATTAACCTCCGGACACGCGTGTTGAGTGGCTCCCATTGATTCCCTTAAACAATAATTGATTTCTTGCTTCGCTAATCATATCGCTGCTACAGGGTCATTAATATGGACTTGCGGACGCTGCTGTAAGATGGAACCTGGCAAAACGACCTCCTGCTTTCAGGCCTGGCGGCCATTATCTTCCGACTCTTTCTGTCGACTCCTCTATGATTAAACGGCTGATATTTGGGCTTGGGCTAGAGCCAGCGCTCGCTTCCTTTCCGCTACCGCACGCTTTTCTCTCCCGCTCCTCAGACGGAGCGGTACGAGGCAAGGTCGAGCGTGGTCTCTGAGCTCCCGCTGCTGCGCGGGGCTGTCTGGTGCATCCGTAAAATTCTTCCCCCCCCTGCTGTGACCAAAAACAGCTGGTTCCAGGCGCTGCTAGCATGTGGCGTGGCAACACCTGACAGCATGAATTCAGATGAACTGCCAGGGTAAAAAGCAAACACTCAGACACACACACATCCACACATCCACACACACACATTCACACACACACACATCCGCACACACACACACACATACAGACACCTGTACACATGAAAGGATGTACAGACTGGCGCACGCACACACACACACACACACTTATGCAAACATACATATACAGAACCATCCACATACACTCACACTGGCATTCATATTCACCCAGAAACACACAAGCAGAGACACACACGTGCAAATATGCAGACCTGAACATGTACAAATACATAGACAAGAGCGTGCGCACACATACATACACACACACACGCATGCACACACCCACACACACACACACACCCACACACACTCTCTCTCTCTCTCCCTGGTCCTCATGCCAGGGAACACGGTCCGCGCGGAGGGGACACTCGCTTCCTGGCGGTCAATATTTAGTGGACATTACAGCGGCCGGGGTCTGCGGTAATTGCAGTAAAAGTGAGTGAAATCCGAGCACGAGCACTGCGCAGATTGAGTGGAGTGGGTAATGAAGGGTCATTATTCTCCGTTTAAGAGGTCAGCGGAAGGTGAAGTAGTCTACCCTGTAATTTGGGCAGAGGCGCGGCGTCAGAATTCAGCAATGAAAAGGCCTCGCGCGTAAAGTGGAAACGAAAATATTATTTCCGAGCCGGAACATCAGTTGGGCGCGTTTCGTCCTTTCGTACAACCCGCCGTTTCAATTATCGATCGCATTGTTTGCGCGACTCACTTGTGAACCGCGGTCCGCCAGAGAGGCGGATTGGTCTCGGCAACTTTGAACGTTGGAGAGAGCACACGTACCTGGGTTGCGTTAACTAACCAGGTGCTTAAAGGTGTGTTCCCCTCCACAGTCCGGGGGCCGAGACCGGGAGCGCACACCGGGAGAGCATTTATTTTGGAGTTTTTGTTTGTCTGCGCGCAAAACGAAAGACAAGGAGGAAGAAAACGGCTGCTGAAAAGCAGAGTACCTGGGAACGTGAATAGCTGGCCGGCTATGAGCGGCGAAAGAAAACCTCTCACGCGGCTGTGTGACCTCATCACCGAACGGCGAACGTCGGGGAGCGTTTCCCTTTTCATTACCTACACGACATCATTTCCTTTATTTCAATTTCTTCAAGCCTCAGACGGAACACCCACAAAAAATCCTGGCAGAGATCAACACTACTTTCAGAAAGATACCGGTTCATAAAGAAATGTAAGAGGCCTTGTTGAGTTTCCCAAAATACCCAGGGTAGAGCACAGGCGATTACATTTATATAATCCTTCTAGGCTCCAAAATAATTTAAATTAATCATCACCTCAGTCATGTATGCATTTTTATTTCAATGGGAACAAGAAGAATGTGATTGTTATCTGTATTGCTATTGCAAGCCATAATAGGTTTAGCACTGGTCTGGTTTACCTTGGCTTTGGAAAAACAACTTTATTGGGTTTTCTTTACTTTTACAGTTTTAGTGCCACCGCAGCTGATACAGCGTGACCTTCGACCCCGCGTGAGCGGGATTCCTTCGGAAACTTCTGCGAAGGCGGTTTTGACTTGGCGAGCGGGAGCGTTGTCTCCCCCGAGCGGGAGCCGGTCGGTGACGGGCGCTGTTGTCGCGGGGGGGCTTCCGCGGGGCCGCGCCTCGCGCCTGATCACGAGGCCGGGCTTTCATCAGGCGGCTCTCGGTTGCCGCGGAGCCCCGGGGCCCCGCCCACCCGCCCTCTTTCCCCCTGTCAGGCGGAACCGAGAGACAATCAATCACGGCGGCGGGCGGGATCGCGCTGCGGAGACGCCGCCGCGCGCCAAGTGACACTCTCGCCCGCCGAGGAAACGAGGGCGGGGGGAAAAAGAGAGAGCGAGAGAGAGAGGAGGGGAGAGGAAGAGAGGGAGAGGAAAAAGTGAAGGAGCGCGAGAGAGAGAGAGAGAAAGGGAGGAGATAAAGGGGAGATGGAGGGAGGGTGGTGGAGAGCGAGGGAGAGAGATACAGGGAGTAGAGAGAAAAAGAGCGAGAGAGAGAGACAGAGAGAGAGAGAGAGAGAGAGAGAAAGACAGAGCGAGAGAGAGGGACGCAGGGAAAGAGGGAGTTTGGTGGCGGAATAAGACAGCGAGCGCTGAGGCCCTATGAATATGCAATGACTCTCGTTAGCAACCAAAGCCGGGGGAGAAAAAGCCGAGACAGGAGAGGCCACGTCAGCCGCCATAATAATTTATGTCAAGTAACCCCAACCCCAGTCGCCGCAGTCTCAGCCACCTACACAGACGCGTTCTTTATGGCCTACCCCCCCCCCCAAAGCCCCGTCTTCCTTGTCACATCATAAAAACCCAACTTTTTTTTTTTCTTCGCTCGGGTTTCGACTGCCGCGGACTTTTTCCGGTTCTCCGCCGCGCCGCGGTGGAACGGGAGCGGAGGGGGATTTAGACGGATCCCCTCCTAAACCCCTCTTTCCGAAAGGGCTCTGTAATGACGCTGTTCTTCAAAGATCTCAGCGGAGACAAATAAAAAAAATAAAATAAAAACCAGGAACGGGGCCCGCTCTTATCAGATAAAAAAAGAAACCCCTTATCTGGCAGAGGAGGAGGAGGAGGAGGACGCATGGCGGGGCGATTCGACGAACACAAAAAAAAACCGCGAGAAGCAGAATCCCGGCCATTAAAGGGGATTTCCACAAGTCCGCGAGGAGCAGAAGAGTTAAAACAGACAAAGAGCAGATCCCATAAACGTGATTTGTGTCATTTAGAGAGCCGTGCGTTCTTGGCAAACTATGAAGGATATTAAGTCCTCAAAGAGACACAGGGACCCATGCCTACTCATAACCGTTTTAGTGTACGACGGAAAAATGGGGGGGGGGGGGTTTGGGGGTGTTCCTTTGACATTCTTGGCGATGCTTGCGCTGGAGAAATGCTTGGCTCACCTCTTGGCCCATCCCCCAGGAATACACTTTCCCATCATCTGAAAAAGAGGGAGAGAGAAACAAAAAATAAACAGAAAGTAAACACACACGCTATACTCACTCACACACACACACACACACACACACACACACACTATACATCCACACACACAAACACTATATATCCCCACACACACTATACTCACACATATGCACACACTATATGCCTCCACACACGCTATACTCATACTCACACACACACACACACACACACACACACACACACACAATACATCCACACACACAAACACTATATATCCCCACACACACTATACTCACACACATGCACACACAACACACACGCACACACTATATGCCTCCACACACACGCATACAACCCCCCCCCCACACACACACATACACCCACACCAACCCAAAGCTCACACACACATATACATGCATGCACATACACACAAGGACACATCTGTGCACACATAGGATCACAGAGACATTTTTGCAAATGCATCGTTTTCGCACAAAAACACACACATGCGCACACACATATCCCACGCTTGGGCGAGCGCACACAGAGAACGCACACGTGCTTCAGCTGAAGTACCAAACACGAGCTTCGGCGAAGGAATAAACGCAGTCCTGACAAAAGAGGCTCAAGCGTCATACATCAAACACTTGTTACCTCTCTGGGTCTTGGTGATTACACATGACCGCAAACAAGTCAGTGATAAAAATCTCCAGGAAGATGAAACCAATTTGGCTTGCTTTAAAGACCATCAATCACCCCATCCGGTAAGCTCTCATATTATTAGTTCAAGTAAAGCTGCACTCTGCCATTTTATGGACATCATAAAGGAAGAAATGAGAGTGGCTGAATGAAAAGGTTTCTTAAGCCCTTTAACTACCAAAGGAATATATTTCTTTGGGAAGCATGGCGGCGGGGCTGGGCGGGTCAAATGATGGAATGGTCTGAGAAGCCAATCAAAGAGCCAGACACACAACCTCACTGCCCCCCCCTCCCTAATTCCATCACCATAGGAGACCAAACACAAACATGCATGCGCAACAGCACACATTCATGTTCTCAAACACACATGTACACGTACATGCAAGGTTGGCACTGTTCATATGGCCCTTGCTAATCAGCTGGACGTTCTGTTAAAGATACTGTCAGCCAGATAAAGACAGTTTCTTCGACATGTTCCCAAATGTAAACGAGAGCAATTCTGCACATGACAGCAGGCATATATTATAAACGTGAATGATTAGAATGTGGGGTGAGGTAACTATGATACATAAGTTTAATTTTGACATCTACAAGCCAACCACAGTGCAACTGTGCTCGTGAAAGCTATCATATAGTGATGTCTTGCCACTTGAATCCACTTTTGTTACGTCTTGCTAATTGAATGCGCTGCACCTGGCCTTTACAGCACAACCCCAATCTTCCTTCCCGCATGGTTTCAGGCACAAATTGTGGCCCTCAGCTCATTATCACCGTCAGCCAGAAAAGGGGTGTGCATGTCAGGTTTTAGCCCGGGCGACCGCATGGGAACGTGTGTACAGCGTGTAGCTAATAGCTTCCGTCTTTGTCTGACAACCCAACCTTTAATTACGCTCTTTTTCTCGCGGCGTCAGGCGGCGTTCCGCGCCGGCCCGCGAGAGCGAGCGCCAGCCCCCAAATAGAGAGTTTAACCTGTCCGTCGCCCGGCTAATGAGCGCTTTGCGCGCACCGTACTTTGTCAAAAAGCTGTCATGTGAAAAAGGCCGGATTGGATTTTTTATTCCGCCAGGAGGACGTCTCAGCCGTAAGCGGCCTGGGATCGGCCTACCCGGGCCGGCTCGCCGCTTCGCTAATGACCGAGCGTGTTGCACCCCCCCCCCCCCCCCCCCCCCCCCCCCGGACGAGCGGGCTGGAGACAGGAGCGTCTGGTTTAAGCAGGGCTCCGCCTCGGCGTCTCGGCGCAAGCCGACATTTCAATCTGGAGAGTCTCCGTAGGTAGTGCTCCGGCAGTCCCCCTAAGCAGGCTGAGGGTTTATTTTTAACACTTTCTAGAGCAGGTTTTTTTTTTTGGAATGCTTTTAAAAAAAAATTCTAAGTCAGTGTTCTAGAACTCCACTGCTTTCAATTACAGGTAGTGATTGTGACATCAGCATTAGAATGTTAAGATAAGAACATTCTAATCAACTATGTGTGATCTTACACATTAAAGGGTTCATTCAGAGGCTTGATGACCCCAATGCACACTGTACATGCCATCAGTACTCAGGTGCATAGTACTATAATTAGAACATACACATAATGTGTCAATAGAAATGGACATGCGCTGCTAAAGTAATCTGCCTTTTCAAGATTTTTTTGTATATCTGTTTAATTTCTGACAAAGAAAGCTGCAAATAACAAGCCTTCCATACCTCACGACTATATGCAATAAACAAAAGCGAAAGGAAAGTCCCCGACAACTCCGGGAAGAGTTTTCGACTCGTGCTCTCCGGGCCTTTCCGGAAGGTTCCGGCTCCGCCCCCCCGTTACTGACGCCCGCCCCGCTCTCCGCTGTGATGTACGGCGGCTCCGGCGCCGTGGGTTTCCAGGCACCGACATCTAAGCGAGGCCCGGGAGCGAGGCGCAGGCGAAAGGTTCGACCCGGCGGTCGAGGTCGGCCAGTCGTTCGGCCCCCGAAGAGACAGAGCAGGCATTCTCTCTCCCGCTTCTTAATGCTCGTTGGGGAGGGGGGTGGTGGGGGGGGGGGGGGTTGGGGGGGGGGGTATGGGGCAGAGCTAAACTCTGTCCCTCAGAGCAAATAGCTGGGCCTTTGTGAACTTAATTCAGGAACAGGGGAAAAAAAAGTCCTGCCTCAGCAACTCCCTGCTTCCTGGTTAAAAGCCCCCCCCCCTGCAAGAGCCCGTCCGGCTTATTTCTGCATTTCTGTGGGGAAGAACTTTGATTTGTTGCAGCCCAAGCAAGCAGGGTGGCAATTTCACTCTTGGGGGGTGGGGGTGGGGGTGGGGGAGTGGCGAAGGGGTTGGGGGGGAGTAATTCTCCTCGCCCTGTTCTTTTCGTGCGGCGGCTGAAGGCAGGCGGTCGGCTTGTTAGGCCCAACGCAGGCGCTTCCAAACCCCAAAAAGTCCCGCGATGCTTAGGGCCGCCCAGGAATGCCGAAAGGTTCGCGTTTCGCATGCAGATGTGACCCCCTCTTGACCTTTCATGGGAAGGTGCGTTTTTTAACCCAGAAAAGGAAGGCGGAGGGTGGGGGTATTTTTTCGACGAGGGGGGGAGGAGGTCGAAGGGAAAACGCAACTACAGCTCATTCTTTCTGGAGGCCAGCTTCACCTTCCACAACTCCTGAAGAAAAAAGCCAGCTGATGCAAGACCCCCCCAAACCACTGAAACCACCCCCCCCCCTCGTTTCAGCAGACAGATGCGGCCCAAGAGAATATACAGGTGTGCAGCGGCCCCTTTGACCTGAGGGAGGGGAGCAGCGGGGCCTAGCACTGGAGGCTCAGCTGGAGCACAGAGGCCTGAGCATCGCTATATTTCTGAAATGCTGTGCAGGCAGCGGCCTCCACAGGTCAAAGGTCAGCTGAGGCTTTATTCTACACGTTAAAGGTTTCTCGCAACGTTCGGCTTGTGTGCTTCAAGATTTTCAGAGAGACTGGCTTGTCATACGTGTAATGGGTGATGCTAGGCTCCTATACAAGGTTGAAAGTCAAGGAGGGAGTCAGAGTCTCTCTCTGTTTGAGATACTGATTGCTCATAGCGATTGTCCAATGAGCAGGGAATAAAGAAAGCAAAAAACGTGCCTTCAAACTTATAATGATCCTAGACTTACAATATCGTTTTTAATTTCTGATTAAACTTAAAGGAGACTCAGCCATTAGCAACTGATCACTCTTCACTTTCCTTTTTTCACAGAACTTTCTTTTCTCATTTCAACGGCTCATTTCAACTATCAAAATGATTGCATGCGACCACAATCTCTGTAGTAAGCGGGGTTATATTTTGGTCAGTCTCAAAGGTCCCATAATACAAACATACTAAATAAATATTAAACAAAAATGGAATCTGCTGCAGATGAGTGATTCTTATTGCAACTGGCACCGCTTCACAATCTTTGAAAAACCAAAAATAAAACAGGCCTCTTTGCCTTTTCTGATTTCTAGCTCAGCATCACCCCAGGTTAAATTGCCTTCGGATCTGTCCTTAGTCCAACCTCTGAGGCCTATGGCAATAACAGACCTGTTTTTCAGCGAGGGTAAAAAAAAAAAAAAAAAACCCTTTTTGAAAAATCGCGATCGTCCGCAACGATAGCTTCGGTGGCTTTACGGCGCGAGTTCCAGGGCTGACCCGGGAAGGACGGGGGTTAAATCTACAGCCCGCCAAAGACTTTCTAAAAAAAAAAATGGCTTCTGCTGCCTCTCTCTGCTCTGCAGTCAACCATTAAGACTGATGGATTGTAGGCAATGGCCCCGCAACAGAAAGGTATCCGGTCCACGGGGGGTGAAAATGTGCTCTTGCTGCGTAACGTCGCACAAATTGGGACGAGCTCGGACCCCGTGAGCATCCCGAGCTCAAGTTTGGCCCTTGCCTTGCTTACATTTGGAAAAAAAAAAAAAAACCCATTAAGTTAAATTCAAGAAACTGTCAGGTCTTCCAACTTCTTTGCTATTTTTGTTCAGAGCTTTACCTCTCCTCCTGCTAGAGACAGATGGCTAGACTTTAGAGTCCAGGCACTGACATAAAGAACCTGAATATTTAATCCAACACAACCGGAGACGCGAAGGAGTTCTTTACACTGAAACTAATTCATCCAAAAGCCTTTTCACTCTAACACCCAGACTGCATTGCAACTGCAGTCTGGGTGTTTAAAAAAAAAAACTGCATGTCAGATATAACATTCTAGTTATCAATGACGTGATTTAGGCTGGACATTTCATTGGATGTTTGATGATGAAGCTACATAACGTAATTACCATTTCTCTAATTAATAGTCAGGGTCGTTTTTAAATTTTTTTTTTTTTAAAAACAATCACTGTCCCTGCTCTTCGGCCATCTTTTCCACACATGAAAGCAGAAAAGTTTGCAAAGTGCACATCGAAGGTTTTTCTCAAAATAATTGGAAATGCACAGCGGAGGGTCGGTTATATAAGAAGAAGTGCTCTGAGGCTTGAAGACGCTGGAGCTGGTGTTGTCCTCAAATACCCAGGCGGCTGGCTGGCACCCTTTCCGGGGTTCTCAATGAGCGAGCGAACGAGTAATCAGGAAACACTCTCTCTCTCTCTCTCTCTTCCACAGTCACAATGTCAAGGCCAGCTTTTAATTAAAACAACATTAAAACAAAAAAAAAAATCCTTTTCTAGTTAACTTTTTAAGAAGCTTTTGTTTGTATTCCACAGTCCCCGAATTACAAATTAATTCCAAATAAATGATGGGGTGATAGTGAAATCTTCCCTGGCTGACTCTTTGCTCATGATGACGCATGTAAGGGAGAACTATGCCAGCATTCATGAAAAAGTTAATGAATTCTAAAGAGAGCGGAAGGAAAACAGCAATAGGATGAAGTATCAGTATAGGGAGCATACTACAGACCATGCAAACATATGTTTTCTTAGAACATATTATTGATGTGACAAGACATGGTGACAAGATGCACAGTGTGATGGAGTTTTAAACGTCTGGTCAGATGTCAGATCAGTTGTTTATTAAATTACAAATGTAATATTTCCAGAACGTTCACCTCGCGCGTGTAGCTAAGTGACTGCAGGGGGAAAAAAAAAAAGGCAGAGGGAAATTAGGTAACGCGCAATTGTTTTGACGTCCGTGCTTGGCGGAGAGGCTAAATAAACAGCGGTTAAAGGGATGAGGAGGCGATGAGCGCCGGCGCGGCGGCGGCGTCGGCGCGGTTATCTCCGCCGCGGCTGGAGGAAACGAGCGCCGCCGCTCTCTTTCACGGCCCGCAATAAAAAGGCGCGGCTGCGGTCCCGGCCGGCTTGTCTTACGATCTCTCCCCCGCTTCCCCGGCGCGGGCGTTTATATTCCAATCTAAAGCGTTACCCATCGTGCTCGGCGGCCGCGCGGAAAAACTTCTGGCGGAGGGATGGAATTATTAATTCTTTTCGGGGGGGAAGTACAAAAGCGGCTCGTTTATCAGGCCCTTGCCTCCGCCCGAGCGCCGGCCGTGTCATAACAGAGAGATCGAGGCCATAAACCACAAATGAAAAATAAAACGCCGCACAACGGAGCCCCGGCAAGTTATTATTTTCCCATTCAGCGACAATAAAACAAAATCAAAAAGAGATATGAACAACGCTGCGGAGCGTTTTTCCGAGCGGGATCCGTTCCGCTCACGGGCGGCTGACCTTGGGGGGAAAACGCACGTTTTTCCCGGGGAAGTCAAACGCGAGCGGTCCGAGCGCGCGGCGGCGGCGGCGGCGTTCCGAAAAGTTTCGCCGGGACCGCGCCGTGCCGCTGAATTCCGTAAGCGGCTTCGAGCCGGCCGAGGGAACGACGTTGCCCAAGGATGACATCATACCACGCCTTGTGGTTTACATTGTTTAAAAAAAAAAAAATAAATTAAAAAAAAGATTTGGCCCAACCCGTACTGGAACCCCAAAGCTCGCCCTGAGGAGGGCCCATAAACGGCTTGTGTGAATACGCAAGATTATTGCCTAGATGTCTTTCGTATTCAGTATCGTGTATAACACACACACACACACAGCAGACTCACACACACACACACCCATCCCCACCCCGCCCGCATGACATAACACAAAACAACAAAATGTATTCCAAACACACAATGCGGCAATAAAAATCATATTATATCACAAGGCTTCTTTTCTAAACATCTTTCCAGCGATGCACGCGGTTTGTGAGCCAAGAAGAAAAAGAGGAAGTAGAAAAAGAAGAAGGAGGCCACGCTGGATAGAGGGTTGCCTTTTAATAATTCAAGCTCGAGTGCACTGGGGTCATGCAGGGGATATGTCCCCTTGAAGTCGGCCGATGTGTATTCCAGACCACGGCTATGCACCAGGTAACCATAACGATTGCATGAGGAGAAAGCCATAAGACTCCGTAGCTATGGCAACCGACAAGGAGTACATATCAGGCCAGCATCACTAAATTACCGATTAAACCAGATTGGAGGGAGAAGGGGTGTGCTGGTCAAAGCATCGCAGGTCACCCCGAGAGACAAGACGGTCAACAGAGAGAGAGAAAAAAATAAACAACATTTTTTTACAGCCGAATAATAGGTTTCAACAGCAGCGGCAGCAATAATAGTATGACAACAACAACAATGATAATAATAATAATAATAACAATAATAATAGTATAAATTTCTTATACTATTCTTATACATCTAGGATGCACCTCTGCCATGCATTGTGGGCACCTCTGCCAGCCTTTTCCACAGACAGGAAAAATGGGGAGTACTGCTCATCCCTTTTATGTGGTCTCCAAATAGTGGGCCTGAAGACGAGCCAGAATTAATGAATGAAATAACGAACAGATACGTATATGAATAAATAAAAAGCGGAGCCCGTCTGAGTTCTGCTTTTTAAGACGGTGCATTTGCATTCCACATAATTAGCAGCGGGCGAATTCGCCAGGGTCCAGAGGGAGGCTTCCTGTAACTGCCTCCTCGTTCTTCTATTGGTTCTTCATTCGGGCGGTGTCAGCGTTGGCACATCTTAATTTTGGTATCTTTTTTTTCTGGGGGGGTGGGTGGGTCGGGGGGGGGGGGGGGGGAATTTTCAGAAATAAGCTCAATTGGACCTGCGACGCTGTTTGCGGCACAACAGAAAAGAGGGAGAAGAATGCGGAGGACGGAGCGAACACCGGCGCAGTGAATGCGGTTATTAAACTGCCTCAGCTGGGAAAAAGAGGCCCATTCTTGCGCCATTATGAAGGGAACAATTTATCCCCCCCGATCGCGCCGTCTCCTCTTTCTCTTCCCCGCTTTGATCTCGCGGCGCGCTGCCGCGACGCGTCCCATTCAATAGCGAATCTGGGGCAATTTTAATGCTTTTGTACCTCTCCAGTGTTCCATTTTTTTTTTTTCTGTTTAAAAATAGCTGTTAATTATAAGTGCAGTTTAAACGCCTCCTGTGACCCAGAAATGCAGGTTGGAATGAGAGGGATCGCGCGCCTCTGAAAACGCGAAGCAGCCAAGGCACTCCTCTCTCCTCTTCTGTCTCTCCCTTCTTCTTCTTCTTCTTCGTCTTCTTCCTCTTCCTCCTTCTCCTCCTCCTCTCTCTCTCTTTCTCTCCTCTCTTCTCTCGGCTCTCTCCTCGCTTGGCGACATCCCGGCGTTTGCGTCTGGCGATGGCGGTGGGAAAGCGAAGCGCTGGGGGTATCCGGATTAGAACGATCATTTTTTATCATTTTTTTTTTTTTTTGTCCGAGCGAAAAAAAAGGAAGGTAAGCCATCGGAGACTGATGCAAAATGAGCTGCTGTCTGCAGACTGCGGAGCACCATACTGAGTTCTACATTTTTAGAACCTTAAAGAGGAGGAAGAAAGGGCAACGATTCAAAGAGGAGCCCTTTTTCACCCCCCCCCCACCCCCCCATCCTGATTTTTTTTTCTTTTCTGTTTTTAGAAGTTGCTGTTAAGGCTGCCTTGGGTACCTGTGGTGTGATCTACAATATGGGGACCTGAAGATTCCACCCACGGGTGCCTCATGAATAACGCATCAGGTTCCAGCGCTTGGGAAGCTGAACGGAGACGTAGCCCAATGTTTCAAAACGCTACCCGCCCCGCCCCCCCCCCCACCCCTAACCTCGCTGTGGGCTGCCCCCGAGACCCCTAAAAGGCGTCGCTTACGTCTTTTCATCAAAAAAGGTCCGCCCCGTGTTGTGAATCAGGCGTGCCGAAAAATACCGCCGGCGCATGTCTGTGTTACCCCACGTAAACCTTCTTCTGCCCCGCCCCCCCACCATGTACGAGCGGTCTTCATCGCATTACAGCTGACGTGAGCGTACAGCAGAAACACGCATCGTCCGCGACACAACGATGTAATAGGCTCGACCCCCACCCCCCCCCCACCCCCCCCCTGACCCCACCCCACCCGCTGTCCGTCAAATAAGAAGCCCCGGCTCCTTAGCGCTTAAGAGTGGGGCATGAAGCGCATTTCAGACGCGCTTCCTCGGTGACAGGGGCCTGCAGCGGGGCCCTGGAGGAATTATAAATCTAAAAAAAACGTCACGGGGCCTAAACTCAGGCCAGAGGGGTGGGGGGGTGAGGAGGTGGTGGTGGTGGTGGGGGAGAGGAGGGCTGAGCTGAATTGTTGTGGGGTCTAATGAAGTGACATTTGAGTAGATGTCTCATAAATAACCACCCCCCCCCCGCTCCGCTCCCTGCCTCTCTGTGTCTGATTTAGAGTAGGTCACGGCTAATCCCTTCACTGACAACCCGGCACACCTGTTCCTTCCTCTGTTCAGCCCCCACATCCACACTGCAGCGCGGCTCACAAAAATAATGCAACTCGGCGGTCCTGACCAGCATTTGACATCAATTACTCTAGCAGGGCAGCCATTCGGGCTCTAGAATACACATTGTTTCCTCATGCCCCGGTATGGGGTATGGGTTTTTTTTTACATTCTAAACGGATGAGGAAATGCACAGCTTGCCATGCTTGAAGACATTTGGCCCGATTCTCCGCGGCGTCCTTACGGGGATACCCGGTCGTTAATGCGATTGACCTGGGCGGAGAATGCGCCGGAAACTTGCGGTGCCGCGAAGCCACAGAACACAACTCTTCGGTAACAGTTACCATCAGTCCAGAGGGCAGGGTAATGAAAGTTAATGATCGCCACTCGGGGGACGCGCGGAGGAAGAAAAGATGATTAGAGGCATTTCTTAAAGTCAATTAGTGATCCAGCGTGTCACTGCTAATACCCTTATCTCTCCTTCTCTCCCTAAATGTTAAGGTGGACTTTTCACATCTGCTTAATCCCAAGTAAAGCCTCCCAACCTTCACTGCCCTGTAAGGATGAATACGGCCTTCCATATTTCACAGGGATAAAGCCATTAAAACAACACTTAGTGTTTTTAGCGAGACTAAGTGTTTAGCTGTATGATAATGCGCAGTTCCTCAAGACTTTCCTCTCAAGTTACAGTCACAGTACCTCCTGCCACATTGTCAGCTAGCACCTCAGTTAGACATCAGGGAGTTCCGTGATTAGCATTATCAATATATTTGGCTACGTGATCAGATCATCACATAACAGAATCATTGAACACAAATGCAATTTTAAACAGATAAAAGCAAAATGTACCCAACTGAAAGCTGAAGCAGACTTGTTAAGAAGAGACAGTTAAGAAAACCATGACGACGCTGAGGAGAATCGCATTAAAACGAACAAAAAAAATAAAAAAATGAAAAAATTATGACTGAGGCCTGACCAATGAAACGCCAGTTAAAAAGGGGAGACAGAGAGAGAAAGATGGAGAAAGAGAAAGGGAGGGATAGAAAGACAGAGAAAGAAAGGGGGGGGGACCCTGAAACAGCAGCATGGAATTGTGGGAACGGGGCCTATCTGCTCCATCTCTGTGGACAGAGTAGATCTGCGCAGGCGGAAAGAGCCTGAGGAATCAAGAGGCTCTTTGTCGTCGTCTGTTGTAAAAGGCGGATGAGAGAAATGCAGGAACGAGAGCGTACACGAGCCACACGAGTTTAAAAAGGACGACGGCCTGATGGTGCCAGTTTTAATGGCATAATTCCCTAATGGAGTCGGTCAAATGTGTGCCAGGGGCGTGTGTCATGGCATGGTAGAGCAGTGTCCACATGCTCATCGAGAGCAGCAACGTCGGCGCTTCGAATCTGGCCACACGGCCATCCGCGCACATCTCTCCCTGTCTGTCGTCCCCCATGCTTCCTGCCTCTCTTCACTGTCCTGTCCAATAAAGCTAAAAAAAAAGGCCATAAAACTTATTTTTAAAAATGCTCGTCAGGGGAAGGGACATATAGAGATCTCTAACTTTAGGCATTTCAGTGTGACCCTTTTACCTCCAAAACCAAATGAGATGTCCTCAGGAAACAGGTAAAGTGCAGCTAAACTGACAGCGTGTCACACCGGTGGCAGGGAAAGCAGTCAAAAGAAATATTAAAAATGGCATCTACATCCCAGTTAGTGCTGAGCAGAGGTCCAATGAGAAATGAAGGTAAAGTTCGCAACACTCCCGAGCTCCAACAGACCTTCACAATGCAGGACAGGAACCGTTTCGATTTCTGAGAATCTCCATTTCCGTCAGATAACGCGTCAGGAAAATTTTGGAGGGCGATTTCGATGCTCTTCAATCATGCGTTGAAAGCAGTGGCTGAAGTGGATAATCGACTTTGATGAACTGGGTCTGAAGACTTTCTTTTATAGGGTTTGCTGTCTTTTTAAGAGCTGAAAACCCAGAATGCTCGCAACCCCGATATTAAACTAAGCTGCGGTATAAACTTTAGGGATCTTACTCTGAAGTAATGGAAACTGTCCGTCACAGGAGACGTGCGAGATCTACCGCAGGGGAGCAGAACTTGAACACAATGGCACCGTGCGGGCAAAGCTTTCACCGCTAGGCCATCGCTTTTATTCCCCAGATTTACGGGCTGGACGTGACCTATGACCCCCCCCTCGATGTGGCTCGATAGGTTTCCTACAGCTGATATACAGTAACCTCTGCCGGGTAAACGTGTTGCTGTGAGCGCGCGTAACATGGTTCGGTTCAATCTGAGGAAGAACCGGCAAATAAATAAGACAGATATATTGGTTCGTCTGTTTGTGTGTGGGGTGGGGGTGTCTGACATTGATGGGGTGCATTAAACTGAATTAGAAGCTTCACCATCCCCAGTAAATAAAGATGCGTTTCACAGAGCTTTATGATACATCCAATAATGTCTATTACGCAGAGAAAAGCCTTTTCATATGTGCAAAAATATATAGTTCATCCAAAAATGTACATGGGGACATTCATAATGGGATTGAGTATTCACGGATTAGACATATTGTTAAGGCCATACTGTTACTTAGCCCAACTAACTATGTACACTGAGAGGCACTAGTAATAGAATCAATTTACTCTGTTCTCTTATGTCCCAAGAAGTATTTATTAAAATAGTTAATGCTATTTCTTTTCCCTACATATTTATTCAAACATTTAAAAAATCTCAGTTATATGAATATTTATGGCACACTAAATTGTGTCAAGGTTTGAAGATATGCAAATATTGATTCTATCTTTGACGTCTTGGCATATTCATAGACCTCCGACTGTGAACGTCCACAGCCAAGGTATAACCTGCATTAATGGTGTCAGAAGTGGAAATGCAAGGCCTGCCATGAGCAGAAAATGGCCGTTCAGAATCTGAGGGCGGAGCTGTCAATGCCCCAGGACTTCAGGACTTCAGACACTTTGATGTGTACAGGTTAACATAATTCCACTGATATTCATTTTTTTTAAAATGAGTCTCGGAGCGATACCTCCCATTGTGTTCAATCTGGAGATTGTGTCACGTACAGAATCCAAATATTCCTGCCTCTGGTATTCCTACATGACACATAGGCATATACATAATATGCAGTCACACTGTCTGCAATAATGGGGTAAATATTGATGTTTAAGTGACTGTTTGTGTCATTTCAGTCAGGACAACTCATGTATTTACATACATACAGTAATTATTTTTGGTTTGGCACTGAATAGATTTGCTTTAGGTACATCTGTACACACCAGCATTCACTAACCTATGAAACAGGGATCATGGTACATATTCCCTACTAAACGGGACAATTACTGAAACCCCCCCAGTACCTACAAGATCCAAACAACAGGTGTAACCTGGCATGGTGGAGGGTTCTGCGAGCAGCACCAATAGTAGCATGCAAAAAGAAGCGCAGGCAATCGGCAGCACCTGACCAGTCTAACTATCATTTTAAAAAAGGTGCTCCATTAGTGATATGTGCATGTGACGGGTTGAGTATGAGAACATGCAGTGATGTGTGTATACGATTGGTTGTGTACAAAAACATGTGGTTGCTGAGGTCAGCTGCAGCAAGAGCTTCCTGACTGAACTTGCTCTGTGCATTTCATGCGTGTCGCTCATTCGTTGCTATCTTTTTCACGTCTGTCGTCATTTTCGCAGTCAGTCATGGTCATTCAGTGCTTTGTTACCATGTTGGTTTTAGCTGCTATCTGCTGAGCGTTTCGCTTCTTCGCCGGTTCTTCTGTCCTTTCACCGGGCAGGACCTCGGTCATTCCGTTACATCACGCCAGCGCTAATGTCGCAACCCCGAGGGGATGCTCCCGAGCGCTGTCGCCAGAGTAACGGATGAGCTGGCGAGCGCAGGAAGGGGACGCGGAGGGAAGACTCGCCGTTATTGGCTGGTGATTTACCGTGACCCGCGGTGCTCGGGTGGCTGGCCCAGCCGGCCGCTGTGACTGCTGGACTGTGATGACGCTGGTAGTCTGGACCAAGAAACCCCTGAAGAGGACAGGATCTCAATCAGGCTTCGGTCTACGGTGACCGTCTCGAGTGGGCGGATGCTTTCAGTCGGCCAACCCAACTGTGATGTAGCCTTGGACGTACAGATCCCCCCCCCCCCCAACTTTGGGAAAACATCAAATGGACCCTCGCTCCTTTATTATCATGTTATATTGGGTGGTACTCTTAATGACTTCCCCTCCTCCTCCTAAACAAAAAAATCCAAAGGCCAGAAGAACTGTTTGTCGTCCCCCACCAAAGCTGAAATGAGAGCTTCTTTGGGTATTGGTGGGGGTAGGATGCGGGTTTTGGAGACAGGACACCCGTTTCATTAGCCCAAATTACCTCAGTCCTACAGGTGAGCAGGGACAGAGGTGGTGACATCAAAATGTGCAAATAAAGCCAAGGTAAAGAGCGTGGACCCCCTGCTTTGATGCATCAGCTGGGCACCCACTTCCCCCAGCGATCATTTACAGCCCATAGATTGGGGTTTGGATTCGGTCCAAAATTGCAAACATTCATCTTTTTCCCCCCCAGTGCCAAATGCAAATTCTGTTCATGAAGAAGAACACTTGATTTTCAATGTGAGTTAAAGTTAAGGGCAAATGTTGACTGAACCCAGTTCCCGAGTTTATGCATCCTTTGACACAAGACAGTCGGAAAACTCTAGCACATGGAATCATGGAAAACTCTAGCACATGGAATCATGGAAAACTCTTACACATGGAATCATGGGAACATCTGACTGTCTGTGAACTTTCTAAAACATTGCCAGCTGAGCTTGTCGATGGGTGACGGGATATGCAGCATTTTTTTGCACATGTTGGCTGGCCGGTGCTGTAAATAGTTTCTAAATGGTGCTTGGTTTCTAGGACATTCCAGGGGAATTTGTATCTCCTTGATGCGGTCAGCAGTGCTGGGGTAGTAAACTCTACATTTATCTTGTCAAGCACATCCCAGAAAATTGTGGGAACATTTTTTAGTTTCCTTCATTCAACTTCCACTGTACGGATAAACTCTGCTAGCGTAATATGAATTTTTTATATCATTAGTTCCTGGTTAAACAAACAAACCAATAAATTTGACTACTTCTAAAGAAAGGACAGAGTGTTGAAAGACAGAGGTTAATAGGAGGATGGGAAAATAAACGTTTGAGCGAGTTAAATGGAACATCCGTGGTCTATCACATTCCACCTTGTCATCTAGCAGGCGCTCATGATGAAATGAAAACCATGCTAAAATGAAAACGAGTAGGCCTACGACTCAATCCTCGGGCCACATACAGTCCAATTCAGTTTTAGCTCATGCTCAAAATGAATCGCCAGTGCCATTCCAATGCACTGAGCTGAATTTGTGTACCATCTGTACATACATAAGGTCAGATTTTTTTCATATTCATCATGTGACGTCTGGCAAAAATGCAACAATAGCCATCGTTTTGCTTGGATTAAATGATTTGCCTCAAGGGAGCAATTGTGATTTAGGCTGATATGATTTGGTTTAAACTTGATTAAAATGATTGCAAATTCCGGTCGCCCCCGTCCGCATATTGAAACTTTCCATTCAAATAATTGTGCAGTTATCTGCAGTGGTTTTCTCACACATTGACATTCAAAAAATTATGAAATTATGGTGGTGGGTGGTGTGGGGATTAATCTTGGCATTCCCCTTATGAAATCACATCTAATAGGATCATTTCAGACCTTTTTTCTTCTGTCTTGTTGAAGAAGACAGACAGAACACAGGGTTGGCCTCGATGCTAGCATTCGCTCATACCCCCATCCCCAGAGCAAGGGAAAACGCCACTGCGTAGCACATTTGGCACAATGCACTTGTTTGTGCAGTCTTTGGCAGGTACGAATGTCATTTGGGACGCGGCCACTGTCTCCTTGAAGACGCCACTTAACCCGAACTGCTGGCGAAAGTAGAACTCACGAGTGGATTCCACGGAAAAGGCACTCAGCAAGGAACTACGTCAATAAAGGCATCGGTGGAGCAGAGGAGTAACCGACCGTCTGAATGTAATCAAGCAGCCGCTTTAGCGAGGCTTTCGGTGGTAGAACTGGATCTCTTCTGCCCACCCAGTGCCACTGGTGAGGCGATGTGCCAGGAGGGCACTGCCAGAGGGGGGGGGGAGTAACGCTGAGGCCTCCTTCCTCAAGAGTGGCACGGCAGATAACTATCTGACGAGATAACGCGCGCATGCAAATCGGCCTCCTCTTTAATCCCCCGAGCCTCGAGCTTGCGATAGCGATCGGCCATCTACGGCAAACATCAAAAAGGCCCGACGTTCGCAAGAGGAGCCGACGGATGAGAGAGAGAGAGAGAGAGTAACACTCGAAAGAAGTGGCAGAAATTCTTGCACCCACAGACGTCAGGCAGCCAACACCCATAGTTCAATAACAAACAGGTACCCAGGGAAACCTCCCAGCATCCTCAAGTGTTCAACAATTCCAGCTTTTCGTCATATAACAAGGCTACAATTAGATATTTTTTTTAAAGGGGAGAGGAATAGCCTTTTTTTCTGAAGCCCACAAATTATAATCCTCAATACCACAATACAAAAGTCATTCACTAAAGGTAGGAGGAAATAGGACTCTTTCCTTTCCTGTGTGCAGTGTCCTGTTTCCTGTGCGTCATAGCGGTTGAGTTCACCCCTCGACAGTCTTTTTCACACTGTCAGCCCAGTCCTGGGAGAACAGGCCAGGGCCAAGGCCCGCTGTAGCAGCAAAGAGGCAGAGAGCCAAGGAAGAATGTGCCATTAAAGTTCAGGGGGCAATGTTTCAGCAGGGTAAACGGTAATCGGAAACGGGGGAGAGGAGGGCGTCGCGTAATGATTAATGGCGAGCGGCGACCGCGATGAGACGGCCCCCTGGACTCGCGTGCGTGGGCTGCACTGATCTCCCAGAAGACCTCTCGGCTATTATTAACACCAGGAATCTTGAGTATTCAAAACGGTTAAAAGCCAACGGCTGACCAACAGTAAAACACACCCTCTGTGATGATACAGCTGCCGCCTGAACATTTTGCCGAGAGCCCTCGTCTCTGCTGCGGCCCTTCACAACGTACGACGCTGTCCTTCGCCTCTCTCCTGTCTTTGCTTGCTGTTTTACAGTGATGCCAATTTTTTTTCCTTCAAACCACCCATTTCCCCTTTATGCCGCATGTATATGTTCAGTCTGCTCTCTCCCAGCGGTGAGAAAATAGCCAACGACCGAACGGTGACATCAGCGGTGACATCAGCGGGTTTGCCCCCACACCAGAGGCTTTTACTTGTTGCTATGGTTTCCAGGGCTCCTCTGCCAAGCGGCGCAGTGGTTAGGGATCTGGGCCCGTAGTCATAAAATTGTCGGTTTGAATAATGGCCTCTAGGACCCTTATAACAAGGTGCTTAACCTGAATTTCTTCGGTAAATTTCCAGTCATGTAGCCGCACGGCTATACAATAATTCAACGTAAGCTATGCATATTGCCCTTAATAAGCGTGTCAGCTGTGAAAATATGTAATGGATACAGATGCAAACACAACATAAACTGCATAACGCACTATTTATCACGGCAGAGAAATAATGAGCTTTTATTGTCAACCGCGCAAGAATCCACCACTTTATGGGGATCCAAGAGGAATACCACAGGACGGAAATAAATAAAGCCGATTAGCAAAGCCACCAACGTGTATACCATAGTCCTGACCAGGAGGCGTGGGAAAAAAAGTCTGTCCTCGTTAACAAGCAACATTAACCCTTAAAGGTGCAGGATCACAAATATGTGATTAGAATGTTCTTTACGCAACATTCTAATGCTGATGTCACAATCACTACTGCTAATGGAAAGAAACAGAGTTCTAGAATTTTGAAAAACATTCCAAAAAATGTATCTTTAAAGGGCCAAGCTCAAAAGCTCAAGTATGGCCCTGTGCTTTGCCTCTTTCTAGCAGAGCCCCGCCACGGCGATGTTTCCTGCAGTTTACGGCGACGCGTGTGAAGCGCGGAGGAATGCCGTCGAGCAGCCGACCGATGACCTTTCTGCGTCCTCCCTCTCTCACACTCCGTTTGGCACATGAGACCCGGCCCTGACCTGAATATCCTCTGACATTTAACACTAAGCCACCCTTTTAGTCAGGCTGCTTCTTGCTGCTGCAAAGCCAACAAATCTCCCGGGAATTCCGCCATTTATTTATATATTTCAGTCGGGACAACTCATGTATTTAGATGAAATATATTAATGAATATACAAATTAATTATTTTTGGTGCTGAATGGATCTGCTTTAGGTATGTCTGTGCACTGTAACCTAACAAACAGGGATCACAATACATATCATCCCTGAAGGGGAGAAATACCATAACTCCCAAACAGCAGATCGTCTAAGTGCCAAACCCCAAGCCATGTCTACAGCAGAGCACCTGCTGTTTCCTGAAGCATCGAGGGACCATACCGATATCCCTCCAGCACGGAGACGGAACACGAGCTGTGATCCTGGATCAGACATTGGCCAATACTAACATCATGTGATAGTGATAGTAAAAAAGTGTACGACAGAGCACCTGCTGTTTCCTGAAGATCAGGAAGTCCAAATCGATATCCCAGTTAACAACCGCTGGTGTGACCAGGATTGGAAAAGCTAATTTTAAATTACGTCAGTGCAAGGCAACCACCTGACATGTATTTATTTATTTATTTATTTATTTATTTATTTATTTATTTATTTATTATTACTAGTAAATTTAGCAGCTGCAGCAAGTAGCAAATTTGAGCAGAACATGCAAGCATATTTAGGTGCTCATATTTTGATTGACGGCCTTGGCATTGCGCGTAGTGTAGCTTTCAGAGGCAGCAGATGACTATGGCTATGATCTTTGAGTGTGGCTATGGGAACTTTAGGAATGGCCACGGTAGCTGCACTGGTCCTAAAGGGGTGGCAATTGAAGTGGCTTTGAGGCAGCCCTGTACTTTGGCAGCAGAGAATACAGCGTTTGGTATGGAAGCAAGGGCTGAACAAGCATTGCTAGCTTCAGTCATAAACACAGGCTGAGGGGGAACTGAATAGCAATAATGAAACTGAACGCCTGCAATAATGACTTTGATAGAGAGCGCTGAATTTAACGAGACTGAAAAGCAGTTAACTAGGTACGGAAGCATGTACTATGATGATGTTAACTTGGAGAGATGAAACAGAAAAGGGGGCACAGAAATAGGAGAAGAAGTAGAGTCAAGGGGCTTTAATGCTCTCTTCACTATCCCTGACCTCATGCAATTGGCTGCGGTGGACAAATAAGATGACAGAGAAGGTGTAATACTGTACACCCCTCACGGTGCATGTTGAGGGAGTTCACAAAGCTTGTCACTCATCAACAATTTTGCTTGTTTGAGTTTGTGCCCCCTCAAAAGTTTTGGGTGCACTTCACCCCTGCATGTGTATACTGAATGTGCACATATTCCTGTGTGTTGCACTGGCAGAAGACACTTATTCAGCAAACTGTTACAACTGCCTAAGAACGTAATGAAAGAAAAATGAAAGATGTAAAAAAAAAAGGGAGGGGGAAGTATGGAACTCCCAATGGCAGTAATTCTATACCTCCCCCCCCCCCCCCCCCCACCCACCACACCCCACCCTCCTCACTCCGTCACAGTTTCCATCAGAGCCAATAATACGTGAAAAATAAAAATAAATTAATAAATAAACGAGGGGGATATTTTTAGCGGCGGCACAGCTTGCTCAATTCCTGCCGGAGAAGAGGAATGCTGAGACCAATCACAACGCAATTTTTCACACGAAGAGGAGTGTGTGTGTGTGTGTGTGTGTGTGTTTGGTGAAGGGGGTGGTGGGTGTTTGGAGCTTGGGGGGTGGGGGGGGGGGTGGTGCAGGGGGTCTGTGCGGGTGTCATTAAAATAAATAAATAAATAAATATAGAAAGGCCTCCCTTGGAATTTGTCCCAGCGTAAACACGGAGAGGGACTGGGCACAGCCCCGTGTGCCAGAGGAAGCTGGGAACGGGTCCAAGGAACATATTTGGAGATGGGGAAGTGAGGAAATGGCCTGTTGTTGGGAGAGGTGAGCTGTGAAGGTGAGCGTGTTTGGTGGCGCACCGATGGAAGAAGGGGGGGGGGGGGGTGTGTGGGTGAGCCAAGGAACCGGGCTGAGCTCTGGTAAGCACCCCCCCTCTCCCCTTCCACTTCCCACTGGCCACTTTTTACCAAATCCAGAAACAAATTTGACTTCCACCTGCTACAAAATAAGAGCGCATAATGACAAGAACGGGCCATCTTGGCTGCTCATCTACTTATAGACCATTCCAACATTCTGCAACGTCCATTAAAGCCTTTCATTGGTAAAGACATAATTAAATAGAGGTAGTATATTATTAATTAACCGCAAACAATGTCTCAGTATTCCGACGGAAAACCTGTGGGTCACATGACGGAAGGCAGAGGTTACCAGGACATGCATTCACATCGCTGTGAGTGTTCCTGGGAAAATACCAGAACAAGCATAGTGAAATGCAATCCAGGTTCTGTCTGACATATCTTTCAGACAAAAATCTAATCAGGCCCCAGGCATTATGAATTAGAATCAAGAGCATTTATTTATTCAGGAGACTATTTGAATGGAATGCAATACATTTTTGGAGTGCAGGCTTCGAGTAGAGCTTCATGCTTTTTCTTTTGTAAGATGAAAACATGTTCTTAATTTACAGAAGGAGAATTAAACTCGGAATGCCCATGTAAATATTATGCCTGTATTTAAATATAGCTTTTGGTCTTAATTATTAATTTATGCAGTACTTGGTTGATGTAGAGGCTGTGTGTGTATGCATAATAATGTATGTCCAAATATGTCAGATCTTAAGATATGAAAAGATAGTAGATATGCTCCACTGGTTTGGATAGATATATATTTGTATTTTTATAATTTTTAAAAAAAATCTTAAGATAGGACTACAGTGCATGCCATCAATCTAAGAACTATTTTACAGTAATGTATATCCCCCTATGACGTACGCTTTTTTGGAACTCTATGCATCAGCTGTGGCCACCAAGGTTTCTGTGGCATTACCAGGTTGAGAGAGAGAGGCTAATCGCCGCGGACAACCTGTTGACTATGGGCTGTGGGGTAAGGCTGTGACATGCCATACCGCAGTGTCAGAGGTTTCCGAAGGTCAACGCTATTTCACACTCTTACTGGAAAAGGAGTGACCATCCTTCCAAGACCCAGAAAAAAATAAATAAATAAATACCTCCAGAGAAAAGTATGTCCCTGATACGAGGTACTTCAGATTTGAATTGCATTTATGCATTTTTTTTTAAAGAGGAGAGCAGGCAGTCTGTCCTTCCTATGCGTGCTTTTCTACTTTATTCAAACAGGGGGAAGGCAGAGAGGGTTACAAGCTGTACATGTACAGAAGTGGAACCACAGTGCAGAGCGTGCCATGGCAGGGAAATGAACACTTGGTTTGAGAATTGGCTGCCCTGTGGGTTGCACCACACAGTAATGCTCGGGCAGGGTCATATTTTCATATTTAAGTACAGGTTACAGTACTGCGGTAGCAGAAGTGCCAGAGAATGCGCCTGTTAAACTTGATTATCTGATTTAGTGGGACGGGAAAAAAATAAATGTAACGAGAAACTTTCATGTACAGTTCTAGATCGTTCAACTCTTCGAGTATACAGAAGACAGAAGACCTTGTTTTAGGGCGGTTTTATGCACATATTGTATGAAATTTATCATGACTACCGCTAGCAATAGATAGCTACTAGCTTTGTCACAAACTAATACAGCTAATTTCACAAGTGTGTAGCCAACTGGCTTTCTCCATTTAAGTTTCACAAACTAATCTGTAGTCTGATCTAAGAATGAAGTAAACAATCATCTAGAAAGAAATAGGCAGCAACAGTAGTGTTCAGCCACAGGCAACTGAAGGGTGGTTGTATGGAGACCATAGCAACACCAACTTGGCAACGAAATATACTAATGTGAAGCTACAGAGCATATCTTAAATCTCAAGAGCAGTTAAAATGATTCTATATACGGTATGCGGAAATAGTATTACTACAGAATTCAATTCAAACAAAAGACCATTATCCAAGCTGATTGAACAGGTGCAGAAGAATTGAGAAAAGGTTCTGGAAAGTACCGTCATAACACAGATTGAGTTAGACTGCTGAGGCACGAATACAGCTTCATTTACTTTTACTGTCACTCAAAACAAGTCTTTTGTTTGTAAAGTATGGAATAGTTCCAGGGCTAAAGTAGTGCATTTTCCAAGTACATAAATACAGCAAGTGTCCGCAATACGTCTAAATAAAAAAACAAGTGAGTTGGAAGAATAGAGAACTGTCTAAATGCCTTACAGCACCAAAGAAGTGTTCCTAAGATATATTTATTTAGCAGTATTTGTGTCAGAACGATTGAAGAGTCTGTCGGAAGAGAGCGCATGCTTTCTTTGGAGGTTTTGAAGACGCTTCTAAAATAGCCCCAAACTGAAACGTAAAGATGTTACAGTCACATGAAAGAGGAGGGAGTGGAGGGGGGTGTGGGGGGTGGGGAAAAGAGAGGGTAAAAGAAGGAGAGAAGGAGAAACAGAATGTCTTACATAGCCCTGTGCAATGACCCCTGGAGAAGACAGTGAAATAGCTAGCCTACTTGACAAATGCCATCATGTGAGAGGTATGTCTAAAATTCGCCCTCCCACCCGTCAGGCCCTCCACAGGGTTGGGTTTCACACACTGGCCAAGGTCAGGAAAGCAACATCAAACGAGGGCTGGGGGGGGCGACGGGTGATATGGGGGGGGCAGGTGGGGTGTGTGTGTGGGACTGGGCTTTTCAGAGGGCTGGACGCCCCCCCCCCCCCCCCCCCCCCCCACGCCAGCTGGGCCGATCTTCGGCCTCGCACCCGAGTCGAGGGTCACGGGGTCGTACGCGGCACAGGGACGACCACGCCCGCCGCCCTTACGGAGATTGCTTTTCGGAAGTGGATTATGGGGCACATGGAGGTACGCCAGGGGAACAGGTAGCCGTGCTCTTTCTCCATGGCGACAGCCGGTTGGCCCGGCGCATTCTCCAGAGGGCACGTTCCGATGCTGAAAGGGCAGGGATGAGCTGAGGTTTACCCACCCCGGTGCCCTCCGCGGGCCGTCCTGCACGACGCACGAGCGCCCGTGCCAAGGCCCGACCGCGTCAGCGCGACCCGCTGTCGACAAATAGCGTCTTAATTGAGGATTTGGCTGCGGCAGGAAATCGTCGGCATAGAGGCGGCATGAGCTCCCGCTTGCCAGGAGCGTAAGGTGCCCGCGCTGAGAAAACAGCCGGGCGGGGGCGGGGCGGGACGGGGGAGGGGCCGGAGGAGGGGCCGGGGCCACTTTGCGCCTCTGTTTGTAGGTGCGGCTCTACTTCGGCGGAGCCTTGCGTTTGCCCCGCCGGCAGTCAATGGCGGGACGGTCCCGCCCCCTCCCACCCCCCCCACCCCCCCCCCCGACCTTCACAAGGGCCCCGTCCGCGGCAGTCCGAAAGCAGGCCTTGCTTTATGCGTAATTACACACACAGGAGAAGAGGGTCAGCGACTGGAGGAGGAGAAATCTCAGAAAAGAGTGCAATTACCGAGCTGATAAACAAGCCATTCATTTAGAACACGCACCTACCGCCCCCTTAATTGGGCTTCTCCTCTCAGCCCGGGGTGGTGTGCGGTCGGCTGGGGTGTTTGGGAGTGGGTGTTTGGGGAAGGGGGTGGGGGGGGGGAAGGGTTGTTAAAAAGCCACACAGCTGTTGTCAAACTACATATAGCAGTTTAGTTGTCGACCGAATAAACAAAGATGCATCACTATGCCTGAATCTAAAGTTTCATGGCCGTGTAGTAGTGATACATATTTTTTAATGAGACATATCAAATACAAATTGGGAGTCCATGGGCCACACTGCTGAATGAATGTGCTCTCCCCAACACCCACCCCCAACTTGGCTCTGTGATGAAGCAATATTTCTGCCCGATGCAAGAACAGTGTGGCCCACTGGCTATCAAGAGAGGGCCTAATATAGCAAAGGTATGAGAATAAAGATAGCATCACATGTGGGGGGTGAAGTGACTTTTTTATTGTGTTAATTTCCCCCCTCCCAGTCTGACAGGAAGATCTGCGATCCATGCACACTCTGTTGGGGGAGAGGCTGTCTGTAACTTTATTTGGGTAAGGGATTCTGATTAACAGCCTTCTGGACTCCCAGGTATTATCAAGACACTGCAGGTAGTGCTACCGCCCCCAAACTACAACTCCCATTTTACCCCAGGTTTGTCTTTGGAGGCGTGTTCTTCTTAAAGCATTCTGTGTCCATGGGAGAAAAATGAAACAACAAAAAAACCCCGAAACACTGAAAACTGAACTGTCCTGCTGTGCTGTGAGACACACACACACACACACACACACAAGCACGCATAAATGCACTTACATAAATTATTTTCCAAATGGTACATTTATTTATTTTTGCGAAAACATGACTTTTGTAGCCTGGGTATAGCATGTTGCTACAGCGAGGAGACCTCTATTGAAACCGTCAGGGTTATTTAACAAGCTGCAGGGAGCATGCGAAAGGTTACCATATGGCACGTGTTTACCAAACATCACACCGTGTCACATTCTAAAGATGGCCACGCCGTTTTTCCACTTAGCTAATCCGGAAAAGGTTTCCGATGGGTATCACTGACGATGCCACTACGGTTCGCCCCACACGGCTGAATACTCTGCTTAAAATATAGAGCCTCCCGGGCCAGCCAAAAAAACCTGAAATAAACAAATAAGTGAGGGAAGAATTCCGGATTGGCTTTCGAAGGGAGACAGCAGTGCCTGAGCCTGTTTTCAGAAAATGTCTCAGAAAAGCGGGGCTGATCTAGGGTCAGTTTTTCCTAGTTATAGCTACTTCTTATGAATGGATAAGAAAAGGACATGGACGGCGGGGACCTGATCCTAGATCAGTTCTCTCACTCTGAGACGCTTTAGCTCACGATGGATAAGGTCAGGACGAGCGCGGTGGGAAGCAGATTCTGGATCAGAAGTCGTAGTCTCAGATGTCTTATGGGTAGAGCCTCGTGCTCTTTTTTTTGGGGGAGAGGCAGGAGGCTGCCAGGTTCACTCCGCTCGCAGGCCGCTTTGTTTTTCATCACCTCTCTTCACGTCCCCGTCGCCCCTGCCAAAACGCGCCGGGCTCGGGTGGAACCCCGCCCGCCGAGCGTAAGGTAATCCGTTAAGTGGGGACTTTGCGTTTCTTCAAGAGTAAACAGGAGGTGGCTGAAGAGACGTCGTCGGGGTGTAAGGTTACCGTGGCAGCGGCCCCGGGGCCCCGGCCCCCCCTCGCGAGTGTCGGAGGGGACGCGGGAGAGAACGGGAGAGCGACAGATGTTGTTTTAAATTTTTTTGTCCGGCGAGCAGGCCGTCGACGAGACGCGGACGGAAATGCAATTGTGTCGGAATTAAATTAAGGGTGGCTGCAAAGAGTTTCCCAGGCCGGGGAAGAGAGAAGGGGGGAAGGGGGGGGGGGGGGGCTGGATAGACGAGAACATCCAGGTCAGGTGTGGGCCTGACCCCCACCCCCCCACTCCAGGGCTCATGTCATGCGGGCAAGGGTGGGGGGTTGCAGGGGGCGCGATCGCGGAATTGTTGGCGGGGCCCCCGGAGAGGGTCCCTGGTGTCACATGATCCCCCGGAGTGGAGGAACCTGCTGCCCTGAAAGCCAAACCCGGGTGTTTTGTTGGGGGGGGGGGGGGCCCGTCTCGCAACGCCTCATTTGGGGCCGGCTTCGTTCATTTACCCGTCCGCCCATTTATCTCTCCTCCGGTGTCAGGAGCGCTGCCCGCCCGCCAAACGCCGCTTCCTGCCGGGAGGCTTCCCATCACTCAGCGCGGTGTCGGGTTCGGCCTGGTCCCCGTCAAATTAGCTCAGGCCTGGCTGCCACACACACACATGAGCACACGCACACGCGCACATGTACGCACACACGTACACACTCACACGCACACACATACGCACACACATGCGAACACACAGACACAGACACACTCACACACACACACGCACACACACACTCACACACATACATGCACACACACCCGGACACACGCACACACACACACGCACACTCACATACATACGCACACATATGCACACACACACGCATACGCTGACACACACGCACACACACACACACACACACACGCACACTCACACACTCACAGTGCTGCTCAGGTGGCGAACACATGCCTCGAACCTCACACTCGGGGCTGCGGTTATCACTCTGGGTTTTCAGCAGCAACACTGAAACCCTTCATACTTTCTGCACCTGTTTTCGGGCAGCTCACAGCCACATATGTGGGATAGCCCTGGCAAGCGTCAAGATCCCATATCTGGGGTAAGGACGGCTGCTGTGCTCAGGATGAAAAGGGAGTTCGGGTGCCAAGAGGATGTATTTACTGTGGATGTACTGTGGCTACTTAAGACAAATTGACCACTCTGTGTTTTTTCTCTATAAACTGACCCAAGTTAAAGAGGAGGTATCAACAACAGAAGCATGACGGTATGAAAGAGGGACCGTAACAGTTGATACCAGAGCAACGTTGTGTGGTGTGTGAGGTGATGTCTGTGTGAAGGGTGTCGGGACTCACTGCACGTGGATAAAAACTAGCCAATATGGCATGTAACATAACATTTGATCAGTGTGACCACTTCAGGCAACACAGCTTAGGCTATGTTTGTTCTCCAACGTAGCCACTAGCTTCTATATTTCTGGTCTTTTTTTCCCTCTTTTCTATTGGAGGGGGTGGGTTGTGTCTTGTTTCTGTCCAGATTTTTCCCTTTTTTGTCCTATCTTTGGAAAAGAAACTTGATGTTCGCGCGTGACACTTCAAAGTTTCTAAGGAGTACAGCAACAAAACTGTACATGACTGTAGAAAAAGAGAAAAAGAGAGAGTACATGAGAATTACAGAAAGAGAGAGAGAGAGAGAAGAACAAAGTCACAATGCAGGCACCCGTTTTCAGAGTTCAAATCCCAACAGACTCATCACCTCCAGTAACGGCGAGGCATGAAGAGGTGCAAACATCCAAAGGAGAGAAAGAGGGATGGGGGGAGAGGCCACGCCCACAAAGAATGAAGAGTCCACTCATTGGCTTTCATACTCTCCTCCACAGTCCCATGCACAGACTAATTACGCATCGCATTCCCCGGCTGGCTTTTCGCACATGACAACCACGGACCCACCGGTAGAATATTCTTTAAACTCCGGAGGATCATGACCAATTATGGGTCTAAGCTCTACCTATTTGTGTTTTGGAGAGGGGGTCGTGGGGGAGGTTGGAGGGGTGGTCAGAGATGGATAAAGGATGATGGGTGGGGGGGTGGGGGGGGGGCATGGGGGGGTAATCCCCTCCACCGCTCATTCTTTTTAAGTATGCTTCCCTCAAAAGAAAGGCAGACCAGAGCTGCTCAGAGCTCCACTGCAGAGAGGAACAAAAAAAAAAAGTGACTCAACGAATTCCACCCCGGTCTTACACACGATCACCATGGCTAAGTGCAGTCCGAGCCCCTACAACTGGATAGGAGCAAAACACACACACACACACACACACACAAAACACACCCCCACTCATACACACACCATCTTTCCATGTCTCTCTACCCACTCTCTTTGCCCACACTCTGCTCTCTCTCTCTGTCTCTCTCTGCCTCTCTCTCTCTCTCTCTCTCTCTCCACACACATACACTCACACACACACACAAAGGAGGTGTTTAAGGCCGCTGGAGGCCCCTCCAGGCTGTTGATGGTGTTTAAGTGATGCACAGAGGTATTTAACAGGGCACTTTCCAAACATTCACGCTGAGGCTGAGCCCATAGGCTTTAGACAGGTTTTCACGGCTGGTGGCGTGGGTGGGGGGGGGTGAGGGGTAGGAGGGGGGGTCCTGTGTGGGGGGGGGGTTACATCTCCCCTCTCCCTCCACTCCACAAGGGTCAGAAAGTAAGGGGAGGGATTAGAGGGTCCAGGGCTGGTAGCCTAGTTAAAGCACCCAGCGCACTGGGAATGTTTTCCTTTAGCAGAGAGGGGCAGGTGAGCGGGTGGGGGGGGTGGGGGGGGGGGCGCAAACAAGGTCTTTAACAAGCGGCTTCACTGACCTCTCCCCGCACCCCAAAATGATGAGGCTCAAGACGTATCGATAGCCTATTAGCACCGCGCAGTAACCGGTAGCACCAAGGTGCCCTTCGGCCCTCTCGCTATAAAAAATAAACAACGGCGACAGAGACGACGACGACGACGCGGAGCGCACTCGAACGAAGCGCCGGCGAAAAGCGGCGGGAAAATAATCGCTCGTGTTCAGTGACAAACCGAAAACCGTCGACGGCGGCGAGTCTTCGGCGAGGGGCGTGACACAGCCTTAGCGCGCTTAGAAAAACCCAATTATTACCCCCGCCGATCGCTGACCCGCAGAGGGAGAGGCTGCGCGGAGGAAGGCGAGAAACCCGCGTGGTGGGGCCGCGGGGAGGGGGGCAGTCGCGACCCTTTTTTTTTTTAATACACCAGCGCTAGGTAAGCCGCGCTAAAACAACAATGGCTCCAATCAAGAAGATTTTCTGCGTGGGATGGCGAGTGACGTGAGGTCGAAGGTCAAAAGCATCAGCCACTCGTGTCTTGTTATACCAAAAAAAAAAGAAAACAAGACCTGGTCAACCCAGTACTGAAGAGGCTCATGGGTAAATGGCAGAACTTCTGACCCCCCCCCTCCATGAAGACGACTTGGGCTGATCCATCTTTCGTTTCCCCTCTCTCTCTTACCTCTCACCTCTCGCTGCAAACTTCAGAGCGAACGCAAACTGGACTCAACAACCGTGAACAGGACAGAGACTCCATTAAACCAGGGAAAAGGCACTTGAACCCTGACCAGCTCCTACCATTATTCACCATTCACCATTGAATGGTGACAACTATTCAAAACATAAACAAAACAAATATGCCATTATTATGATCATAATCCTCTCGGATAAACTGGAAATATATTTTATTATAAATTCAATACACATACAGTGCTGACATATGAGTGTGCACACACACACACACACACAAGCACACACATGCACACACATGCACGCACACACACACTTGTATAGAAGACTAGAACAGGTAAAGAGGACCCAGTCTGACACCACAGATTGCTGCAGAATGTATAAATAGTATTATCTAAAAACAGGCAGTCATTGAATGCAACCAAGTACTAAATATTATTACTTTATTTTAGATTATATTCATTTGTTCAATTACTTTTGCTTCTCTAAAATGGCAGGCTATGTATATAAAAGGGAAATCAAGCTGTAAAGACCCTCAAACTAAAGTTGTCTCTACTTTAAACTTGTAATATCCATTGCTTCATTACAACTCCAATGTGCTAGAGTACAGAGCCAAAGCAACAAAAATTGTATTCAATTTGCAGTCCAAATACTTACACGCTGCTTTGTATATTTGTGTGACTTAATAATTCACAAATATTCCCACCGACCTCATTTTCACAAACATTTTTTACATAAAGGTAGTTAACTGCCGAAATTATATTATGAACGTAATCGAGTCTGCCACCATTAGTTGGCCGACTGCACTTTTTATAGCTAGTTGTTTTTTTCTTTATCTTGATGTCGGCTGCACGAAGCCAAACAAGGTCAAACAAGTGATCTTCATGTTCTTTTCATCACCCGCAAGCACATTTAACCAGATGGACACAGTTTTGCATCGAAACAACTCAGCAATGATTCAGATTCAGATGATAAACTGAGCTAAAACTGATTGTAACTGAGGTTGTTAACTGCTATACTTTTTAGTAATCTTTTTTAATAGTGACAGCATCTAGAATGCTTCTTTAGAATGTAGTAGCTACATGTACAAAGTAATGTGTACTCCTGTAGTACATTTTTTACTGTGTACATTCAAGCATTTCATCTTTGGTGTGGTGTTCTACATGACAGTCTCCCCCCCAGCAAGTAATGGTTGAAGGCGGGGAAGCTAGGTTTTTTTTTTTACGATAGTGGCAACAGTGCACGGTAATTGAAGTGCGGTGCTTGGTCACTGTTGAGAGGAGACAGAAGCGTTGCCGACAGACTCGGGCCTCCCAACATGACTCTCTCCACCGTGAAACGGCAAGCTGATTTCCTGGCGGGATCAGTCAGGTGACCACAAACCTCCAGGAAAAACAGCAGGCCACCACTTTGCTATTCTCTGGGTGTGCTCAGGGTCGCATAATCCGCAGGAAGTGACCTCACAGGACGCCTCAGTTGGTGGCCCAAGTCATTTCGTGGGGTTGGGCCACGTCTCTCCTTAAAACGGATAATTAGACACATGATGAGGAATTAGAAGACAATTTGAGGAATTACACCCCATGGATTTTTCTCCAGGGAGCAAGCATACTTGACTTGGCTATAGGGAACTCCAAATCCCAGGATGCTGTTCTCCCAAATGGCCTGCTATTCCTTTGCACGACTCCTAAATCCACCACAATGACCAAGCAACAATGCTCTCTTGCTCCTAGGGGAAACCTCAACATGAGAGGCTTAACGAGCAGTCTGGGCATTTGGCACAAGGAAAATAAAGTCAAAATCGCAAGGTTTATTTTTTCAGGTATTATTTTTTTTCCTTTAAAAAACAGATTGTCCACAGCATATATTAAACTAAGGCTATAATTGAGAGAGGAAGGTTTATATAGACACATCTTACATCAAGTCCATAAACGTGGCTTTAGGATACTGTCAAAATTACCATAAAAGGCAATAGAACAACATTGTGCTTGGCAGCATACTGATTACCAATATATTCCATTTTCAGCGTATTTGTGTGCGGAACACTGGAGCTATGCACAGAGTAAATATTTAATGTATCCATAGAGTTTCGCTTCCATGGTTACGAGATCGGTTGTTCAGTCAGTGGCCTCTAAGTGGGTGCGGAAAGACCCCGACACACATCAGTTTAAGACCTAATTTTCGGCTAAATGCCAAAGTCAGAATTAGAACACGGCGGTCTCTTCAAAACAAAATTGGCTCCGTTAGCGTTAGCGTCAGCCGCCATTTCGCACAGCTACGCATATATAGTCAAGCTAAACCGACGGGGAAAAAAATGAGCCAGTTTGGTATAAATTGTTCCATGCGTTGGCTAGTATTGTATTAAATTCACGCCCTCGGGGAATGCGTTTAGCCGGACGCTCGGAGTCCATGTGCCTTACAAGCAGTGATTCATAAATGCTCGAAAACGTCCGACCGAAAAAAAAAAACCCTTTCCGCTTCTTTTATGTTTAGCGCAACTGCCCTAGGTGCCTCTTAAGTCTGAATATGAGATTTACCACGCTTCGCACACAGTGGCAAAAACCCAGCAGTCGCGTCACACCTCTTAACGCGGGCGAACACAAGGACTAATCTCCTCTTATTTTTCACAATTTTACATCGGTATCGTTTACAAATCGTCCAAAATGAGCCGCTCACCATTGCTTACATTTACAAGCATTCGATAGGAAAAATAGAAACGTACACAAAAAAAAAGATCATTAAAGTGAAACAGATATGAGACTCTGAGGCGCTGGCACGGGCTAATGCAGTTTTGTGCAACACATGCTTCGCGGCGTGGTAATTAGCATGTGCAGATGACCTCATCTCTGTCCAGAGCGCCACTCCTCCTAATAAAGAGGCACTGCCACCCACTCTCCCTCTCCCTGCCCTGACTTATTACCAACCCTCCCCCCCCTCCACCCTCCCTCCCTCCCTCCCTTCCTCGGCTAGCCATCAGCACAGGGGAGGGGGGGGGAGCAGGGAGGGTTGGGGGGGGAATAGAAAAGACTCATATCATCTGCGGGGCAAAGGTGAGACGCCTGGGGAGCGAGCGGGAATGAAATTCTCCCAGTCCCATTTTACCAGCCATTCAAACTGCATTACTCTAAAGAAGGGAAACTTATAAAGGCCCCCGTGCTTGAACACATTTCTGTGTGTTTATGGGAGTGAGAAAGTGCCCGCCGCCGCGAAGGCTCTGTAATAGATTCCCAATTTAAGATTTAAGCTCTTTCTCTCTCTCTCTCTCTCCTGCTTTTTCCCTCCCCTCTCTCATTGCATAGCTGCCTGCCTACTCTGAGCAGCAAGAAAGTGTGTGTGTGTGTGTGTGTGTGTTTTTTTTTTTTTTTTTTTGGACCGCGCTCCGCTGAAACTTTACCACCCGGGCGGCGATGATGATGATGGAATCTACATGACGCGCAGCTGCAAAACTCATCTGCATCCCTTGATGGTGGGATTATGTTTTTTTTTTTTTAAATGTCTTTTTTTTTTAGAGACAATATATCTGTTTCATCTACAAAGAAATTTTGCGAACCCTATACACGTTTGGGTACGGTATTCATATCAAGGTTATTTGTTTTGTTTAGCATATCTGGGGTATCGTCTTCATTTAGGGTGATCTACATGCTGCTATGTCCCTGCTGATGTATTTCAAGTTGCAAACTTCACTAATAGCTGTGCGGAGTATAATGCGACGGCTAATAAAGGACGCTAGCATGTCTCAACTGGCAATGTAACCTGCAGACTGGTTGCTAGACGCACAGATTGCCAAATGGAAAAATCCTGGTAATCGTTTTGCATTTACATTTGGGTGTTTGGCAGATGCTGTTATCCAGAGTGACTTACAGTGTGCGGTTTCATTGTTTGCTACAGTGCAAGGTTCTGTATCTCAGGTGGTTTTCGATAACTTTGCATGTCAGCAAGGGAAAAAGCATTTCAGTGTTTGAACACAGGAGGAATTGAGCTGCTGATTCTGTGTGTAGGTGACATGCCATAAATGCCACATCAGTGTTTGGACAAAAACCTGTTTGATTTGGGTTTGTGTGGTTATTATATCAACAGTAGTTTCAATTTTGATTTGAAACTGTTTCAATGCAGCCTTTAAAATGATCAAATTCATACAACCAGTAAATTATTTATCAATCGACTTTCTTTTTGAATATGCTTATATTATTTGCACTTATAATACAACAAAAACAATTCTCGGGGTACTATATTGATTTATGCTGTCTTTTTAAATTGAAATCCTTTTCTTTCAGGACTCAAATACAAGCAGTTTTTTTTGTTGTCCTTAAGTGCAGTCTCCATGCTTGAATGCCAAACACAGGCATAAGTTTCCCATAATATTTGAGGACTTGACGTTATCTGGATTCACCTTCTCAGGCCTGTCCAGGTAATGTTAAAGCTGGGTGGATATGTGAGCTCATTTGTGCTATCCTGCACTCCCCAGAATTGATAGGGGAGATGACAGCCATGGGATGGGCCCAAAAATATGATTGAAATTCCAATTATGATTAAAAATATTAACACAAACTAAAAGCACAAAGAAAAACACATTCCTAAATATGGAACCACGTATAGTCTGTTCTTTGGATTATTCAGTGAAGATGCACACCGATAAGCTTTGTGTTCTCAATTCGAGTCACATTTTTGTTTCCTAACCCGTAACAAACAGAACACACGCGTACTCAAGGTGTAACCCAGAAGGGGCACTAATGTGAGCAAACGGTCCGGATAAACACTCGACGTGTCAAATCATGTCGTCCGCACTGTCCAGTGGGCTGGATAAACACCTTTGGAAGCGCGGCCATTTTGACTGGGAGGAAGTCACGTCAGGCTCCAGGCCAAGGCGAGGGTGAGATGCCCAATAGATCCTGGCAAGCGGACCCCTGGCTGGCAGTCAAGACCCAGGCGTCCCCGCACAGACGAACACAATCAAATTTAAGGTGACCTGACAGGAAACCGAACGCGAGGAGCCAGGAAAGAGGGCATCATCTATGCTGACACTTATGGATTAGTCAGCCCGCCTGGGAAAAAAAATGGAATATTTGTACCGGTTATACGTCAGATTCGAATCAGTACACTCACTGGTGACAGTTACAGGAAGTGCCGGTGATATTTTTTATGTTCCATACTTCTTTTCCTTCGATTGTATTTTTATCTCCTTTAAGTGCGCTTCGTTTTTTTCCCCAGCACATTGTGTTGAAAATTTGCATGAAATGTGCTCTATAAATAAACAAATACAATCGATTGATATTCCATTGCACGTCACACAAGTTCTACATCCAATTCAACAAGAATCCACTAAAAAGTAAAAAAAAAAAGTTAAAATAATTTGTAAACTGCCTTTTCCCACAGTACTCCGAATAGTTTATTTTCACATTTTTAAATAAAAAATGTATTTATTTATTTATTGCTAATTCGGCCATTCAGTTCATCTTCCTGGTCCACAGGACAAAGACAGTTAATCCAGCTGAGTAATTCAGAGGACGTCATTTTTGGACCGAGGGGGAAGTCTTCCATTCCCCCCTTTTTCCTATCTTCCACAAGGCGCTTTTTTAATCAGCATCATGTGCAAATGAAATGTCATGGCCTTTAATGCAAGAGCACTCAGGAAATGTCCATTAAAATGTCATGGGGGAGTGAGGATGTGGGGTTTGGGGTGGGGGGTGGGGGGTGGGGGGGGGGGATAACGCCGCTCAGGGTATGATAAGCATGGGAGCCAATGGGCACACGGAACTGTGCGGCTCTGCATTGACCCCAGGAAGGATGGGCTGTGTTGATGTTGCCTCCCTCCCTCTATCTCTGCACTCATATCATGGGTCAGGGTACACACCATGGACCATAACCCTTCAAAGTGTAAGATCACAGATATGCGATTAGAATGTTCTAGTGCTGATGTAACAATAATTAAATGAGCAGTAGTGATTGTTACATCAGCACTATAATTCTAGAAGACTGACTTTCATTCTGAAAAAAAACCTACTCTTCAAACAGAAACCCAAGGTGGTCTTTGGCTGAATGTGTTCAGCATTTCTTAAACCTGTCTCTAAGGGCCATCCACTTTCCACAAGTCTAATCTGAAATGTTCTTTGTGTGTGTGTGTGTGTGTGTGTGTCAGGAATGGCTTAAAATATATTTCAAACTCTAGTCAGATTTTTTACCACAATGGTATTATAATATTCTCAGTTCAGTTGTCAACAGGGGTTCCCCAGAGATCAATTCTCGGCCCATGTCTATTTATTGCCATTGGAATATATTTTACAAACACAAAACAAAACTACATCAGCAGCTAATTGACATGGACGGTGTCTGGCAAAATGTAAGCTCAATGCAAAAACAAAAATGTTTCTTTTTAAACCGAAACTACGGTGCAGCTGCCCCAGGGGTTGTAGGGAGGCAATTGTAGCTAGGCCATGGCGGTGCTGCGTCAATTGGTGTGTGTCCCTGCATGCAAAGACCGCCATCATTTTTAAAAAAGAGTGCTCATCTCACGACGATGACATAATTTGAGAGGTGGAGAGGAAGTGAGGGTGAGAGAGAGAGAAAGAGAAAGAGAGAGAGAGAAGCAGAAGGGAGGTTGGCGTCTACCTGTGCCCGAATGTGCAGAGTGGCAGGAACTGGGGCTCGTCTTCAAATTAACTGGGTGGCGGGCCGGACTGTCAGCTGCAATTACCCGCCTCGCGCTTCCCAGACCCGTCTGCGCAATTTATTTCTTTTTTTTCTATCTCTCTCTCTCTTTCCCTCTCCCTCTCTCTCCCTCCCTCGCTCTCTCTCTCTCTCTCCCACAGTCCAAAATACCTCTGGCAAACAGGCCGCAGCCATCTCTGTCAGCGCCGGCTCCCTAATAGTCACAATCTTACCTTGCACATTTCGAAGGCTATTCCTGTAGCAGAGACGGGCACCGCGCTTCCATCTCAAGGAAGGCACAATTATCTCGGTCTGGCCCGGTCAGCAGTTCACCCGAAGGCCGGGGAGGGTCGAAGCGATTACCTCGACGGCCGTTGTCGGAGATTGGCTTTTAAAATTTTAATTTGATTAAGGGGTTAGGTTTCGTAACTCGAAAAAAAAGAAAAAAAAGTGAATTTACTTGAATCGCGGGGCGTTCCCGGGGAAAAGCGCTCTCTCCGGGGAGCGGGCGAAACGTAGGTCGCCGTGCGCTACGGCGGCTAGCCCGGCCCGGCGGTAACCCGCTCTCCTGAGCGAGGCCGGACTGCGCACGCGGCCAGGCGGACGGTCTCCAGCGCTCGTTAGCCTCAGGCCGGCGCTAGCCGTCTCTGGAGCGAGGGCGGGATAAGCGCGGAGGGGACGGTCTCGAGCGCCGTAGTCGGCCCGGCGCTATCTGCCTTCCTACGAAGGCCGGATGACAGCGCCGGTCGGTATCAGTGCTCGAAGGCAACGAATTAGCCGGGCCTGGCTGCTGAGCTCCGCTTGAGAGGCGACTGCACGCGGCCAGCGGACGGTCTCGAGCTCTAGCGGGCGGCGCTAGCCGCCTTGAGCGAGGCCGGACTGCGCGCGCGGCCAGGCGGACGGTCTCGAGCGCTCGTTAGCCGGGCCCGGCGCTAGCCCGCTCTTCTGAGCGAGGCCGGACTGCGCGCGGCCAGGCGGACGGTCTCCGGCGCTCGTTAGCTCTTATCAGCGCCGGGGCTTAACGATTACGTCCTGGCACTGACACGCCCGGGCTGGATGAGTAAATAAGGGCCGGGGAGGGTGGAGGGGGGGGGGGGGGGGGAGGTCTGACGGGCGGAGTCGTCCCGGCTCGTCGCCATATCGATGGCTGTTCCGCTTAACGAAAGGGCAGCGGGGAGACGAGCTGTCCGCCCCGTCCCGCCGCTATCAGTCCCGCCCTGATAAGGGAAACGAATTGACCGGCGTCACGAGGGCCTGGCCTGGCCTGCTGCTCTCTGCTCTAGAACCTTCACGGGGGGGGGGAGGGCGAGGGGACGCACGGACCGTGGTGGAACTGTAACTGGTTCCAGGGTACGGCCTGGACCATTAGAGAGTGTGTGTGTGTACGTGCATGTGTAATTGTGTGAGAGTGTGTGTGTGTGTGTGTGTGTGTGTGCGTGCATGGGTGAGTTGTGTGTGTGTGTGTCAGTGTGTGTGTGTGTGTGCATGCGTGGGTGTGTGTACATGCATGGGTGAGTGTGTGTGTGTGTGTGTGTATGATGAGTGGGTGTGTGTGTGTGTGTGAGTGAGGTGTGTGTGTGTGTGTGTGTCAGTGTGTGCGTGTGTGTGTGCATGTGTGTGCGAGCGTGGGTGTGTGTATGTGTGAGTGAGTGTGTGAGTGAGTGTGCATGTGTGTGTGTGTGTGTGTGTGTGCGTGCGTGGGTGTGTGTATGTGTGAGTGAGTGTGTGAGTGCTGTGTGTGTGTGTGTGAGTGTGTGAGTGTGTGTGTGTGTGTGTGAGTGTGTGGGAAAGGAGGAGGGTGAATCATTTCATTCCTCTCCCCAGGGTGAAATAACGTGATAGACTGAGCAAAGTAATGCCACAGCCTTCGGGCACGAGGTCCATATCTAGTTGTATACCCCAGAGGAGGGGGGGGGAATCAGATCAGATTAAAGGCATTTATGCATAACAGCACAGCCATATTCTCGTCTCTCTCCAATTGCATCACATTATCTCTTAACTAGTGAACTGGAAGACATCCCCCATCCACCCTCCCCTCTCCTCTCCGGCCCGCGGACGTATCCCACGGTGCCATTTAAACGTCACGGCCGCGCTCCCGCGCCCATCGCCGCGGCGACCTTTCCCCTCGTCGAATCGCCCGCGTCCCGTCCCCGGGCTTCAATTTTGCGATTTTCCCGGCGTGAATTCATTACCCCCCCCCCCCACCCACCCACCCCCCACCCCCTTCCTGTTTTTTCCGGTCTCTTCGTTTCAGGGCGGTGTTTCTCCATCCCTCGCGCTCTCTCCTCAAACCCGCATTAGCCGCCTTTATGAGTCCATTTGGGGGGGCGACACGGGCGGCTCGGGCCCTGCTCGGGGCCCCGCCCTCTCCCTCGTTTCATTCCGCTTCCTCCGGATGCAAATGAGAGCCCGGGAGCCCAGGGAAGGCGAGATTATCCGCCCCCCCCCCCCCCCCCCCCCCCACTCCGCTAATAAAAATATCATCCTGGCGCGGGAACGTCTTCACCCGGGCGCGGGCTTTTCACCCTCGCAGCAGAATACCGAATAAGAAAGAAGGGATCCCGGATTGGAGGAAGGAGGAGAGAGAGAAGAGGAAGAAGAAGGAAAAGAAGAAAAAAAAAAAAAACCGAAGTGAGATATATTGCATTTTTGACTCTATTTCATGGCCGCTGTCACATTTTAACATGGGGGGAAAAGTGCTTACTTTTTCAAATAATGAAAACAGGGGAGGGGGGAAGGAGGGAGGGAGATAACAGATGACAGTAAAATAAAGGAAGAGTGAAGACTCTATTAAAGCCCTCCAGCTGACAGTGGCAGTGTAAGCCTGCAGGTTGAGACGGTGGAACCTGTGAACGACGCTTCTCCCATTTTAATTACTCCACCCCCAGGGGAAGCTGAGTCCCAGAAACTGGCCTGGATGCGAGCAACCTCCTGCCTTTCCTCTATAAAACACACACATGCGCACACAGCCACACACACACACACACACACACACACACACACGCACACACGCACATACAAGCGTACATGTGCACACGCGCACACACACACAGGCTGCCAGACTTCAGCTAAGAGGAGAGGTCTGGTGCCATCTCACTGTTACTTACAAACCTTGCAATGAGACTAATCACTCTGGGCTGCTGGAAAGGTCATGACCCCACATCCAAGTTCACCTCGTTAGGCTCCGGTAAGGGTGCTGGGAGCTTGTGTTGTCCTGTCCTGGTCATGGAGTGCATGTGCTTGTGAGTCTGTGTGTGTGTGTGTGTGCGTGTGCATGTGTGTGTGTTTTTATATGAGTATGGCTGCACATGTACAGTATGTTAGTGTGTATGTGCAAATGCAAGTGAAATAATGTGTGTGTGTGAGTGTGTATGTGGGGTGGGGGGGGTGTTGGTGTGTACAGAACTATTTGTGGTTGGAAACAATTTGCCACCCATTGGCCACCCATATTCAGTTTCTCTTCTTCCACTCAGCAACCCTCGTGGACTGTTTTGGTTTTGTGTGCTCTTAATATTTCACTGATACCACTTTCTGAATGGCAGCAAGACTAACCATGATTAACTGAACCAGACCACTCCCCCTCTCTTACTGGGTCACACCAACTCCACTGGTTAATTATTACAAATGATCGATTTTATTTAACAGAAACTTCAACTGGTGATACAGCCGACTCACTTTGGAACATCTCGGGTCCGTAGGCCCTCCTACATTCGGTTCGAACCCTATCCCGTGTGACGAACTGGTAAGCAGAAATCACGAGCGCCGAAACTACGCAAGGTGACGTACCGGCCAATTCCCCGAACCACAAAACTTTCAGAGGAAGCGCAGAAGCGACGGTCCGAGATACGAGCGACTCCGGCGAGTACGTAATTTTGCGAGAGCGCGAGCGGGCGCCCTCCGGGACGCAACTCCGAGGGGGGTCGGGCGTCGGACCGAAACGGCAGAACGTCACGGAAGGAAAGAGAGCCGGACGCGCGTTTGAGGCGTCCCCTTTCTGCAGCCGCTAAAGCGCAAAGCGCCTTGTTTTCACAGCCCGGGCTCATCGCTGCGCTGACTCATCCTTAGTTACATATTCACCTCGGGGGGTGGGGGGGGGACGCATCGGCTCTCCGGCTTCCAGCCGGCCGGCTCGCGGATTCTAATCTGCAAAAAATGCTTCGCCGACGGCAACCTCGCAAAACTCGACTGCGGGGAGGGGCGCGCCGTCATTTCTGCGTGGGATCGACGACTCTCTCGCCCCCCCCCCCCCCCCCCCCGGTTTTTCCGGCGGGTCGCTTCTGAAGTCTTCCTCCCGCGCACGGAACGAACCGGAAGGAAATGGACGAAACCCCCTTCCGCCACCGCTCTGAAGGCCCCTCTTGCTGTTTCGTGACATGTTTTGATGTTCCTTGCCTGAAAAGCCCCAATTTACATGTACATCTAAGTATAATTTTGGTTTTCTTTTGGTTTTCAGATCATTAGTTGGACTGACTGATTTTAAATTAAGAAAACGATCCATGCAAACCCTATGTTTTATGATCCAACCACAGGCTTTCCCTGAGTTTATTTTCTCCCTGAATCACTCCATGCATGTCTTTGTAGAAAGCCCAAAATTCTCAGCAGCTTGGACCCGACCCAGAACACACCCAGATTCCCCGCCATGGCTGTGTTTGCGTTCCCCCCCCCCCCCTTCCCCCCCTCTATTTCCACTTCTATTCACATGGACAATTAAGAGCAGAGAGCACACAAGTGTGATTTTAATTCAATATTGAAAACATTGTTATTAAACAGTACTGCTTAGAGGTCGTCGAGTAAAGACACCCATGCAAATCGCATCAACGTAAACACAGATGCACAAGATGTTCACTTCCTTCCCATATTAAGCAGTGTTTGTTTTCGGTCTTGCAGAGCAAGGCCATTTCATCTTATTCTGAAAGGGGGGTGGGGGAGGGGGGGGGTACAAGCAGGGGATGTAGCTCAGAGACACAGTTCAATGGGATCCAATTAAACTACCAGACAGCCCCAGATGTGACACAGTAAAAAATATCCAAAATCCAAACATAAATAAATAAGAAAAAGAAATTAATAAAAAATTCCGAGAAGAGACCAATCCAGATATAACCAGCAGATAAAAGAGAGCAAAATCTGAAATTATTCATTCATCAAAAGTTAGGGACACCCATGGCTTTTCCTCGAGGCTAAATGCTCGAGCAAACTTCATGAAGTGGAAAAAATGAAACATATACATAAAATAAAAAACACCATCTGAAGAAAATCTCCCAGTGACTCCCGTCATTGGCACTGACGGTTATGCTTCATTGCTTTCGCGTAAAGACAGAAGCAATTAATAAGTCAACAAAACAAGGACTTTTAAAACGATGAACTTTGCTCTGCAAGGAACAAAGAAAAGAAAAGAAAAGAACATTCTACACAATGTTCTGAATAATAAAACTGAATGAATGGAACAAAGCAAAACTTTTCCACAAAGGTCCACAAACTAAGCAGGATTTGCTAATATCACGCCAAGCAAACGATAATACAAGTATATATTTCAATGACTAATTACGACTATATCCAAGTGGATGATGCTCATAACTGCACATAGGTGTATGGTGTTTGTTACTTGGCAAGTCATAGTAATATTTCTTGCTATGGCAGTGGTATAACAAACCATGTACCTTTTTACATTTGCAGTTACTGACATAAGCATTCGTAAATGTACATGTAGTGCTTACAGAGATGCTAAATACCACCCGTGAAGGTGTGACATGCTATCACATGAAGAACCTGCACGAATATTGCATGACGTCAGCTGACTGCTTACATTGGATGGGGCGGGGGGGGGGGGGGGTGCTTGTTCAAACATACCATTGATGGATAGTACACAGAAAGAGCAGCAGCCATTTTAATATCTGAGGTTCAACGCAAACCAGTCAATGTGGAGGGGGGGGGAAGAGATTTAATGAGCCATTTATACTGAGTGATGATTGGATGGCTAGAACAGGGTGCACCAGATTATGAATTTATCCAGGACACACAGCATCCTCCTCCCTCTTTGTGATAAGTGCTCTGGGATCTATAATGACCAGTGAGACTAGACCTTGGCTTAGCATCTCATCCCAAAGATAATGCCTCCTGAAACACAGTGTCCCCATCCCTGCATAGAGGCATTCATTTTTAACGTTGGTCCAGTGCGAAAGCTGCCCTATAAACACTTTGAGCAGCTGTTGGACCGACCCAGGCATCCCCTGCATTTGGGGAAAACTTATCCAAGACCCAACAATTCCACCCAGCGCTGAAACCGAACATTTCTACTAAACACCTCTAATTCGGTGTTGCGGGAGTAAATAAATTCACGTGACGATACGCGCCGATTTTCTCACTCAGCAGTCTTGATGCAGTCCCGAAATGAGGTGAATGCTCACGCTAGCGAGCACATTTCCTTAAATACACCAAATTTGATTGAGTTTCTCTCAATCCCACCCCCCCCCCCCCCCCATCCCCCGTGCCTAAATTACACCGCACATTAACTCAATCCGCAGCTGCGGAATTCAATCCGTCAATTACCCCCGAAGAGCCGGCGAAAAAAAGTAAAAAATTCCTCGCGTCGCTCGCTCGCGTCGTGGCGGCTCTCCGCACGGTCTCGCGGAACATTCGCCGCGCTCTATATTTATCTCGTCCCGATGCATATTTATTTCTAATTCGTGTGCGACTGCGGGCTCTGCCGTGAGTCTCCATCCCGCGTGAGCATTAGCATTAGCGTGCCTACAACGGAGCTTTGCATTACGGGAAGAACCCCCCTGCCGGAGACTCGCGGACGGATTTGAGCTCGGGATTTATCGCGTTCGGAATGATTTAGTCCGGAAATGCCGCTCCGATTCCCCCCCGAATAAAGACCTTGGAAAACTTGACACGGGGCAGTCGGGATGGATGGGGATATAATCCACAGGGATTGCCGAAGCTCTAATTTAAGGATTGCAAAAATAAATAAATAAATAAATGAATGAATAAATCATGAGAAATTGCAGACTCCAAATTCTCTGCAAGCGCGAATTCCTGGTGCAAAGATTTGTAACGTGAGTGAAGGTGGTAGCCTACACGATGTACATGATGTTCAAGCTACTGGTCCACACAGAGTACTTTGGAAAGCTTGTTTCACATAAATATGTCTGTCTGTTTTTCTAGTTGGCTGTCTTTCACCTAATAATTCATGTGCCAAAGTTTCGCACGTTAGCAGGGAAGACAGAAACCAGTGAGTTCTGATAAGATGATGCAAAACTGAAATAGTTTAGATATGATGTGAAACTGACCGGTGAAAAGGAGTGCATAAAATCTTTCACATTCCCGATAGTTTGATAGCCAAGCTATGACTTGCTTAATGAATACATAACAGAATTAACATGTAGGATATATGCCTCATAGGTGAATAATGATCATATTTCATACAGAACCAAGACTCAAGGATAATCAAAGCTTGTTTCGGTAAATAAAAACATAACAAAAATGTGAAAGAGACAATAGTCATTCCATTGCAAGTAGTCCCAAAGGGTTAATGCTTAACCCAGCTCCGATTTGAATCATTTTCCTCTGCTTAAAGACGACCCACTCGAATCCCCCAGAAAAGTGAACTCTCTGCTCTTTCCCTAATCACGTTTTTAAAATCAGAGCAAACAGAAAGCTTCCATTTTTCCTTTTTACGTACGCAATCTGGAAAGACATCGCGGAGACAACTCGGCTTCTTTCAGACAGTCTGACGAGGACAGCTGAACTCATCAATGTCATCGTTTCCCCAGATCGACCGTTTCCCCCGTTCATATTCACCGGATTTTAAAGAACGTTTTATTGACACACGTGATCGAGGTCAGCTCGCGTTACTCACTCTTATTTATCCGAACGCGTTCCCATGTTCTCAACGGCATTCTTTGTTTAAACTTCCAAGCAATCTAATGAAGGTCTATCAAAACAGTGACATTCATGGAAGCGTAGTTAACATTTACTACCCTTTTTCTGTTCATATTTCTATTCAAACAGCAAAAAGTAAATGCGATTGAGTTCCTATCAGGTAGAACCAAAAAGCTACATGGCAGAATTCAGCAAAAATCAAATCAGTAAAAATCAGTAATCTGTTGACTCTATCATAATATTGTTCTAAGAATGATTTACGTTACTTTCAAAACCTCTGAAGGCATTTCTTTTAATGTTCCTGTCAACTCTATGTTAAGAGGAACAGGGAACTTGATATGAAATGTTAACGTGTGACTTATTGAAAATTAGAAAGATATTTCTGCTTTGCAACACTGAAGAACCCCCAAAATTGGCTTTTAAAGTTGCAGCAGACTTCTGTTCCGACGCTCTGCTTCTTTAGCTGTTGCCATTACAATGGAATCTTTCTCCATTTCCCGATGACCTCTGACCTTTAAAGGTAAGGCAGGCAGCTGTGGCAAACCTGATCTCGTTTTGCGCCTGTGGCATTTTTTTTTTTTCTTTATCAAGTTCAACAACCCCCCCCAACCCCGCCAATCCCACCATCCTGCACCCTGCTTGTACGCCTTCTACCCCCCCCCCCCCCCCCTCCTTTTTGGTCCACTTCTCGATTTGCGAACGTGATGGAAGATCAAAAGAGGCTCAAGGCTAAAACCTGTCCATCTGTCAGGCTGACGTGTGTCAGTCTGGAGGACTCCTCCGCCTACTGTCAGTCAGGGATAACCAAAAAAATAACAAAAAAAACCCCCCCACAGAGACACCACACCACTTCGCTGGCTACCCACTCCTCCGGTAAACAATAAAATAAACTGTCACACCAATAAATTCGTACAATTTACAATCTGCGCATTTCACAAACGCTTTTAACCAAAACAACTCACAAAAGACGCATTTAACATGGTAAGCAAACTGCCCCTAGTGCATACATTAAAATGGCATGTATATTTATATACATAGCCTATATAAAATGACATACATTAAACCTTAAGTGACCAATCAGTACACACTCAAAAGAAACACAACAAGAATGCCCTCACCAGACATACCCCTTAAAGTGCATGAAAGTAGATTAATAAGTAGAGGACCACACCACTCCCAATCTCTTTTTCATTTGTAACCATAATAATGAGTCAGGTCTTAGGGAAAGAAAAAAAAAACCCCCACAAGGATTGCGAAGAACAGATCCGCTTGACCTTTCTTTACCTTTGGCAGCAAACCAATCACCAGTACCCATATCTAAACACAGATGCCTGCAGCTAAACAAACTCCATACATGCGAGCTGGAATTCACTTTACCAGTCCTGGATAGTGAGAACAGAGCCATGGACCTGTTCCCATTTCATTTCTTTTTTTTTTACATTTCTTTTCCTGCTCCCTCTGTTTCTAAAAGCTCTGACAAAAAATTTAAATATAAACCAGATTTTCCTAGAATAATAAAAGCGCGATTACAGGCAAACCAACGCACAAAAATAAATGCCTTTTTTTTTTGTTTTTTTGCTTTGAGGAAACATTAGAATGGGGTCAACAAACAACGCGTGTCATTTCAACGAGAGGTCACACGGAATAATTTGTCAGGACCGTGCGGTAACAGCTGGGGCAAGGAAAATGCACGTGGACACATTTAATAATGATGCCATTTCCAACGAAGCCTGGTATTCATAGACCATCACAGTATTTCCAGAGAAATCAATTCACAGAGCCAAAGACTCACAACCAAGTCTCCCTCATAGCATAACATGATGCTTTCTCAAACACTAGCATCTTGACACTAACAACGTAGACAAGATCCGATCTACTGCCATATACAGTAAGTCATAAGCAAAACACTGCATTTATGTAAAGTAATAGCAAACTGAAAGCATGCCAGCATGACAATCCTTTAAAATGGGGGGCTCAGAGACTCCAAACCCCTCCCCCACCCCGCCCCCCAGCCCTTGTCTCAGTGTGCAAACTGGGGTGCAGTGCCAGCCGTGATCTTGGGGGAGACCTTCAGACAGGATCGGGTTGCCTGGAGGCCTGTTGTAGGCCAGCTGTCCCAAGTCCAAAGAAGCTCTGTTTGGCAAGACAGCAACAGAGGTATACCCCCCTACCCCTGCCCCAACCCCCCCCCCCCCCCACCACCCCCCTGCCCCCCCCCACCTCAAACATTAACTCTGCACCACTATCTCCTGCTTTCATCTAAGAACACTCACCCCCCACCCCCCCCCCCCTTCCAACCCCACACATGCAGGCTAGGGTTTCCATAGGAGGGCAGCATCTGTAGAGCACTTCCACACAGAGCGCTGCCGCCCGCGGTCAGTCCCGATCGCGCTCGACAGAGACGCGGCAACCAAACACAGACCCCGAAACCGAGCACGCTTTAGATTCACAAAACTAATCCCAACTTCTGATTTTTTTTCCCCTTGGCGCGGACCTGGAGCACACCACCTTGCAGATCCGCCCGGCGCAGGAAGCCAAGGTCTGCAGTCCGACGGTGCCTATAAATTAAACCTGAGTCTTTGGGCCGGCTTTGGCTCAGGAAGAGTTTCAAATACAATTGCTGCTCAGCCAATTCTTTAAGCATCCAGCTGGTAGAGAAAGCAGTATTTCATTCGCCGCTGAAGAAAGAACAGTGACAGCAGACGACCGCTCCAAACTCCAATAAATACTATGCGAGTGACGGCTGAGTATTAAAGCTGTTCGGGCAATCGCTTTCTGGTATATTCATATCCTTAGTAATGTACATTTTTCACTTGATATTTCTACCAGAATCAGCATGTGAAATTATGATATTGGTACACAATTTCCTTAGAACGTTTCATAGCTTTGCAGAAGGCGAACGATTTTAATCCGTCAAAACTGAATGTCGAGGCAAAGATGATATGTGGCACAAAGACTGAAAACTCTCGGTAAAGACTGAAAATATTGAAAAAATCACACTGCAAAGAACATCAGGCAATATATTTTTTCTCAAAGTGCAAAGATGTCAGTCCTCGGTGGGCACAAACCACCAAACGTACACAGCTCTGGCTTGTGACAGAACTGGGTGACCAAACAAATCCAAGAGGACGTTTTCACTGCTGCAAAGTATTTAGAGGGATAGTGATTGGCTTTTTTTAGGAATTACTTGAAGTGTATTTTCTAGCTTTGGACTGCAAACCCCCTTCATGCCCGAAAAATGACCATCGTACCTGCCATTGTAAAGGTTGCCAGATACTTCTCTAAATTTATGAAACATCCTACATCGCACACAAAAACTGTCTGGTCCAAATGAAGGAATAATAGAAACATAAATAATATGGAAAACCCCCAGAGAAAGAGCTATCCCTTTAAGTAAAAAATAAAGAGGGAAAAAAAAGCCAACCAAATTAAAACAGTCCGGTCAAATTTCCCGCACAATTCGATTAGGGAGAGCGGCAAGCGGAGACGCCACCCAAGCGTGCGTTATTTAAGTGGCCGGTGTCTGGCGACAATCTGGGGGTGCGGGTGACTTTAGCACTCCCCTGCAGGGAAATTCACACTTTGGGAGTGGTTTTCCTTCACCCCCCTTGCCCCCACGGCCCGGGCGCCTGCCCTCGCCAGCTGTGAAACGCGGGGGACCTCCCTGACCTGGAAAACAAGGGCCTACTGACACGGTGCGACCTGCGGTACGGCGGGGTAGACCCCACCCCTGTCGCCTGCAATTTTCCAAATCTGCCGGACTAAACGATTAATGCACGCACGGGTGATGCAAAAAATATTTTTAACCCCTCTGAAATCAACCAATAGTAAAGCAAGCATCTGCTGAGGCTGGCATGGAATCAAACTAGCCCTGTTCAATTTGACTGGAGGTGGAGGGGGCATGGTGGAAAGGTGGGGGGAGGGTGGTGGGGGGTCTGCGTAGAGTAGTTGGGGGTGCAGGGGGTGTAAACAGGATACACTGGGCCATTATTTTTTAAGCGCCGCTTAGTGTAAGCATAAGGGCAGTGTTGAGCACAATTAAAGCACTGTAGCATTACTGTTACATTATGAACAGTTCAAAAGTTCACGTCTAGAACTGTCCAAGGGATACGAATGAGCCCAGATTAGAACACAGGCATTCTTATTTCCAGAAATGTTCTAACAGCTGTGGAAATTGAAAATGTTTAAAGATAGCAGGATTAGGTGCGCGTTTAAATTTTTAAAAAAAGATTGTTAAATGTGCAATGATATTGCAGTTTATAAAGCCATTTTGAGTATGGAGGTATGTGTATTTCTGTCTATGTATTACTGGTGCTTCAGTACAGAATTTGAGAGCCTTGGAAGATATGAAAGGCGCTATATAAATATAAATACTGTTCTTTATGCAACATTGATATATATGGATGCACACACACACACACACACACACAGAGTGGTGCTCTCTTCCTCTCCCTCTCCCTCTCTCTCTCTCTCTCAAAGTGGATCTACTGCATTTTCTTTCAGAGCATTTTCAGTAGGGGCGGGGGCTAGGTTGGGCCAAATTCCTCATAATTTTTCCCTTTCATCTGCAAAGTCTCGCTAACTCCTAATTGCTTCTCTGCGAACATTTGTGTGCAGTCATGATCTAAGTTAATTTCCACTCCTGAACTCTTGATACCTTGCCTCCTCTGTGAAGGGGAAATATGTTTGTCTCACATGAACCCCCTTGAATGCATTTGTTGAAATGGAAGCTCAAATGTTCTATTTCCTAGTCAAATTAAAAACAGAACCCCCCCCCCCCCACCCCACACACACACACACACACACTTACAATGACAACAACAACAAAGGAAAAAAGTATTGCTCTGCGAACACATCTGACTGTCGCTGTAACGTATCCTGCAATTTGCTTGGCAACGTTTGTTCAGCGAATGATTTTCCTGTCCCTGGTTAAGCACTTTTGCTGACTGCCAAGATAAACAACTGTCTGAAAGAAGTGGTGGAGTTATTCAGCACATAGGAGGCAAACCAAACGGCTGCCTTTAACCCTTTGAAGAGCGGACTTTTGGGAATGTCTTTTTTTTTTTTTTTTTTCAAAATTCAGTCAGTGTTCTCGAACTCCGTTGCTTTCAGTTACCAGTAGTTATTGTTACATCAGCATTAGAATGTTCAGTTAAGAACATTCTAATTATATATCTGTGATATCACACCTTAGAGGGTTAGAAAACATAACCACTGCATTCCCGTCAGATATTTCTTTCTTCCTGGAGGAATATAGGGTTTAGGGCAGGGGTGCTCAATCTTATCGAGAAAGGGCCGGTGTGGGTGCAGTAGCACATCTGCAGTAGCACATCTGATTCTACTAATCAACCCCTTGGAATCTTTGCTAAGCACCTTGATTAGTAGAATCAGGTGCGTAACTGCCCAGTTGGAACAAAAGCCTGCACCCACACCGGCCCTTTCTGGATAAGATTGAGGACCCCCTGGTTTAGGGTACGCACAGTAATGGGTTTTAAATGCTCAGTGACTCAGAGAAAGAGCGAATAATACCCTCGAACCAGTGCAGATAGCTGTGCAGGTTACAGGAACACACCCCATCACATATCGACAGTACACCCTGTTCACAGATTAAGACCCACACTTCACTGCAGTCACTCGCCATTGTCATTCCTGCGGTCTCTGATGCCTTGTACTCCAGTAGCCTCCATGCATTTTTAATGTGGATGGACACAGTTTAGTGTCTTTAGTGCGAGCAGAACAGAGCTCAGACAGTAACAGGAGAATAAAAGATGCTTAACGGAAATAAATAGGTCAATGTTGCAATGTGTGCTTAACTCCTCTTCTGTCTTCAGGGTCAAAAATGAGCCTTTCTTAGATTTACAGCAGTGCAAAATTAAATTAAACGAATTTAATTGTGAAATAAATTTGATTACTTTTCTTGGAGTGATCCTACCATTATTATAAAATTCAACAGTTTTAAAAAATATATAAAAGCAGTAGCCCATCAGAGAACAAAAATTGTCGTATGCATTTTTTTTTAACCCTGCAGTTATGAAATCAGAAGTCATAGTCAAAGTTAAGTGGCACACATCTATTAAAAATTATTATGATGAGCGTTTTGTAGTAAGAACGAGTGGTGCAGACACAAATGGTGCAGAGTTAAAATAAAGTATGGCTCATCATATCCAACAACAATAATAATACATTAACAATAACAATAACCCCCCCACCCCCTCCTTCAACAAATGCTCTTGGAAAAAATCTAATCAAACCGATATATAAAAAAAACGATGTATTATTATCATTTTAAAGAGACGTGCTTTGGATAGGCGGATAGGATTTTTATTTTTAAATGTATTTGTCTTTTTTTCCGACCCCCGTGGCAGAGCTCATGATTTAAATCTGGAGATTATGATGCGTTTTCATCCCCGCGGGTCGTCGGTAAAGCCAGCCGAGTCAGCAGGCCCGACCGGACACGGCACACGGCCGACCGTCTGACACAGGCACGCCGTCATCTCACCCCTTTCCCTCCCTTGTCTAGCCCCTCTCTCTCTCTCTTTTTCCCTCCTTTCTGTGTCTCTCCCAGCTCTCTCCTCTCCCTCTCTCTCTCTCTCCCTTCCTTTCTGTGTCTCTCCCCAGCTCTCTCTCTCTCCCTCTCTCTTTTTCCCTTCCTTTCTGTATCTCTCCCCAGCTCTCTCTCTCTCCCTCTCTCTTTTTCCCTTCCTTTCTGTGTCTCTCCCCAGCTCTCTCTCTCTCCCTCTCTCTCTTTTTCCCTTCCTTTCTGTATCTCTCCCCAGCTCTCTCTCTCTCTCCCTCTCTCTCTTTTTCCCTTCCTTTCTGTATCTCTCCTGCTCTCTTTCTCTCTCCCTCGCACATATTCTCTCCGGCTTTCATTCTTGCCCTGCACAAAGCAGAAAAATTCTATGTCTGGTATTTGAAAGGGCCCCACGTTGTCCATCTTGCCCTTGGGTATGTACTTTATTCTGATTGGTGAGAAGTGTCCGGTCATACAAAGCTTTTACATTTGGTAATCCCTTTCACCGCTGAACTCTTCCGTAAAAAAACCTAATAGCTCATTTCAGTGGAGGATTAAGTCTGTCTGAAGTACCTCTATCCCCCTTTTGCAGGGCGAGCTGCATCCATGGACACAGCACCGTGCAGTGAGACCGGGCTACTCGTCAGACAAAATGCTACTGGCTCCTTGGAGCGTCCGTCCTTGCTGCGCCCGCCCTCAAAAACCCGGCTGGCCAATCAGTGCCAATCCTTTGGCTGCAATTGTTCTCAATGCGTATAAGATTCTTAGACTGCAGTTGGTTTTCATTCCCCAGATGAGAACTTCACGCACGACATTCTTATTACCGCAGTATGAAACATTTTACCCCTGACCCACAAATCTCACTGCTTCACACTAAACAGCTGAATGTATAGATAAAATCAAAGCCAGCCTATAAATATCTCAGGTGCTGATAACTGTATCCAGCTTGATTTTTGTTATGGCAGATCTTAGAGAATCACGCAGAACGAACCGGTAACAAGCCAAGCTTCTGAGGACCATCCGAACCAGACATTGCAATGGTTTTTGTGGACATGTCTGTGACATTTTTGTAGGTGGGATAAACCTGTGTATGTGTTTATGTGTGAACATGAGTGCGTGTGTAGTGTGTGCATCTGTGTGTGTTTGTGCATGTATGTGTGAGAGAGAGTGTGTGGGTTTGTGCGTGTATGTGTGAGTAAGAGTGTATGTGTGTTTGTGTGTGTAAGTGTGTGTTACAGTGTGTGTGAGTGAGAGTGTGAGTGTGTGAGTGAAAGTGTATGTGCGTGTGTATTTGAGAGCGTGTGTGAGAGTGTATGTGTGTGTATGAGTGCATGTGTGTGTGTGTATATGTGTGTGTGTGTGTGTGTGTGTATGTGTATGTGACTGTGAGTGTGTGTGTGTGTGTACACGTGTGAGTGAGAGTGTGTGTATGTGTGTGTGAGAGAGTGTGTGTGTATATGTGTGTGAGAGTGTGTGTGTGTATGTGACTGTGAGTGCGTGTGTGTGTGTACACGTGTGAGTGAGGGTGTGTGTATGTGTGTGTGAGAGAGTGTGTGTGTGTGTGTGTGTGTGTGTGTGTGATGTGTGACTGTGAGTGTGTGTGTGTGTGTACACGTGTGAGTGAGGGTGTGTGTATGTGTGTGTGAGAGAGTGTGTGTGTGTGTATGTGTGTGTGTGTGTGTGTGTGTGTATGTGTGACTGTGAGTGTGTGTGTGTGTGTATATGTGTGTGAGAGTGTGTGTGTGTATGTGTATGTGTATGTGACTGTGAGTGCTGTGTGTGTGTACACGTGTGAGTGAGGGTGTGTGTATGTGTGTGTGAGAGAGTGTGTGTGTACAGTATGTGTACTCAGGTACAGCACAGTGAGGCAGGCGGTAGCGTTAGCCTCCCTGATGTTCCGGCTGCCCGGCAGAGACGGGGTGATGGGGGGGAAGCTGTCGGCGCGGCATGGGTGGGTGGGTGGGTGGGGGGGGGGGACCTCAGTGAGGCCGCGTCCATCAAAGCCCCTCCGCCAGACGCACCTGGCGGGGCCCGGGCCCTGCCCTGCCCCCCTCCCTGCCCCCCCTCCCTGGAAAGAGCACATCCAGATGCAGCGGGGGGAGCGAGGGCGGTGGGGGGGGGTGGGATCAGGGCCACGGACGTGTGCGCTGTGCTGTGACCAGTACCAGATGTGCTCCATTGACCCAAATCACCCAGGCAATAGACATGCCACATAGGCCCAAATCACACAGACCCACCGCACAATCAACCGCACACCTGTTTCCATTCACAGGGGGGCTGGCCCCGGGAGCGGTGCATGCTGGGATACACTGTCATGTTTTTGCATTTCTGCTTTTCTTATCGCCTGTCAAAGTCATCTCTGGAACCTTCTGTCGGGGAGCGAATAAGTGGCTCGAACAGATTTACATCGATATAAAAAAATAAAAAAAACGCCAGTCATATGGTGGAAATATGATTTTTTTTTTTTCTAATTAAAGCGGGTTTTAAGTTTATGTTTTAGATTTCATCGGAGCCCTTGCTTCACATCGCTGATTGTGAATTAGCTTAAGTAAACACACCTGCGCGACCCCCGGAGCACTCAAAAGGTCAAAGTCATTCAAACATTTAAAGAATGATAATTAAATTACCCTTGGTGCTGAATAACTCTAATTTGGTAGCCGCACAAATTGCTTCCAGCTTTTGTCTTCTTCAAAAGCCTCGGCTGACGGTCCTTTAAGCTCAAACATCTCATAAAATAACCTGTTAGTGCGAACAGCTGTTCATTTCCCAAAGTACAGTAAACAAAGATGCCGCTCCCGCATTACATCTTTTTTTTTCCTCTTTATCATGTTGTTGAAGAGGTCGAAAGTTCAAGGGAATTATAATTATAATTATTTTATCAGGAAAACAACGCTGACACAGGCTGGAACATATGAGGTCATGAAATCTGTTCCTGATTTATGAATTAATATAAAATTGTCCCTGCGTGGTATTAGGGGATTTAGAAGGCCCCCATACTCAGGAGCTCTATTTCGGTGGCCTTGTGGGCTTGATTCCCCCCCTCCCCCCCTCCCCACCCCATGAGGGCCAGCTGTGATCAGTTAACTCTGCACCATCGCAGTCTTTGTGTTCGACCATCCTGCCGCAATAACTCTTCGTTTAAGCTTGGACCCGGTCCAGGTCGTCCACTACCTGAGTCTCTTTGAAGAGCGACGCGTTCGCGAGCGTATTTAACCATGCCGTTTGAGGTTAACAAAGAGACGTGGGGAAACCGCGCACTGACTAACAAGTCTGATTTCTGTTCGATTTAATTAGGATTTTTTTTTCCAAATAAAAAGTCTGAAAAAATTATCCAGCATTTGAGGTGGTAACAATCCAGACATCTAGTCCTGCCACCCTTCTACAAAAAACCCAAAAACCTCTTCACCATCCTGTTAAGGGGGGTGATAGCCGGTATCAAAAATCATGATTTTTATGTGTTGTTCTGGGAGACATTTCAGACCCTTTATGAATGTTCTGCTGTGTCTAAAAATGTAAATCCCGGCGATACAGAGCTGAAAGCATGTCCTCAAAGTGTCTATGTTGCAGGATTGTGTGGGAGGAATTGAAGGCCTAAAGCATTATTTTGGAGATACAGAGAGCTTCAGGGGAAGGACTAAATGAAAATGCCAAAATGCTGAGACAGCAAATAAATAAATAAGTAACTTAATGGGTGAGCTCAGCGCGCGCGCTTTCACAATCGATCGCCTGCAGAATACAGGCGGGCTTTTTTCTTGCGCAATTTTGATTTGACCTGGCTGGCTTGGGAACGAGGTCCTTAGAGATTTCGTTATTTTTGAGGTGGGGGGGCGGGGGGGGGGGCGCACAGTACAGGGTCGGCAAAGCCTGGAGCTTTCAAACAGGCGGGCACCCTGAACCCGCAGTACCTCAGGCCGCGTCCACCATTAAACGAGCACCAGCAGATCGTTCCCATAAGTGACCTGTGGACGCCCGACTCCTGGTCTGCAGTAGGTATGAAACCGCTTTCTTCTCAGCTTTCAGCTCCCACAGTGCAAATGAATTACTCTCACCCCACAGTCAGCTTTTGTTTTTTAACCTGACTCCCTCCTGACGACGATCGTTCGTAACGTGACTGTTCGGCGGGCCGTGCAGCGCAGATGTATTTAATTTATTAACGACGCTAATTGATTTAGAAATCACCGGGAAACACGGTTAGCCCAGGGAACGAGACTCGAGCTCCACGCAAGCAAGCGTGACGAACCGAACCCTCGCATCGGGTCCAGGAAGTGAGGTCACCGTCCGTGCCAAATTAGCGTACACGGTGAGCTCCGCTAACGTTCCCGATCCAAACACCCGCGGCGACCCTCGGCTGAACAATAGGACTCAGTCTCGAGCGCGGGCCCTGATGTTTTACACGTGTAAAATGTTTCAATTTCTTTTTCCCCTCCTTTGAACTGGGTTCAACTTTTAACACCTACAGCCTGCTTTGAGAAGCCTGACCATAACTCTCCAGCATATCCCTGAATGAACTGTTCCCCGCGCTCAAGTATGGCCGCTAAGGTTAGTTTCCGTTGAAAATATCACATGCGCAAACGCAACACGTGTGTGTGTGTGTGTGTGTGTATCAATAATCATTGTTTTTAAGCATAAAATCCAACTGTGTTAGAAAAGGGCATCATATATCTCCTAATAAGCCCTCTCAAACATTCTGGTGTCATGAAAAGGGGGGACAATGTATAAAAAGTTCTGTCATTTCTACATGGTGAAATTAAAATGTAGAAACATACGCTTTAATAAAAGCTGAAAATCTGCACTTAATCAACATGTGTTTGAACATTTGTTTGATTACAAATCAAAAAATGTGGAGTGCCAAGCTGTATCAAGAAAAAAAAATATTGAGCTCACTGTATATGGTAGGCGTACAGCATACATTCCTTTATCAAATCATAAAAACATATTTCCAGATTAGAAAACCCTTCCCTGCTTTGTTTGCAGTAAAGGCTGATTCTAATGGAAACAGGGTATTCTAGCATCTAGTATTCAAGCATCACAACAAATAAAGTGAGATATGTTATAATGGATCCCAGCCATAACCAGAGTGATTTTCAAAATGTAAACACAGTTTCCTAGTGTTAGAGAGCCACTGCTGCTGTCAGGGTGTTCAATGTGTTAATAAGTACCCTCTTCTGAGGGGGGGGGGCAGGCTGTAAGGTAGTAGAGGCCAAAGGGCCACTTCACAGTTGGAGCACCTCTTAATTTAACCTCTGAAGTGCCAGCCGCACTCATGCACCTCCAGGCCCACCTTGAACACCCCACGACCACGCGGCTCTCTGCTTCCCATTATCGTTTGATTCATATTTCTCTTTTTTCTTTGGGGTGGGGGGGGGGTGAAGCAGGAAAGAGAGAGAGAGAGAGAGAGAGGGAGGGAGAGAGAGAGATTATAATGTTCAGCTACAATTGCAAAATTGAAATTGCCTTTTGATTAGGTTTTAATTATATGAACACTTTAAATGCCCGGGCTAGCTCACACTCAAACGCACACACACACACACACACACACACACACACCTCGTTTATGTTATCATTCATTCATATTAACATAGGCCTGTTTAATTTCAAAATCTGACTGTTTCTTTCTTTTTATTAATTGTAAAAAGTAACCATCCACCCCTCCCATCCCCTACACCACAACCCCCCCCCCCCCACGGATTGATAAGCCAGTTTTCTGCAGAAGCTTGTAAAACTTTGTGCCGCGTGTAATATTAGCAGTGCTGAACCCAGGCTGCATGGTGAGCCTACAGAGTTCAAAGCGTCTGCTCTCGGAATGAAGGCCTCGATGTTCCCCAGCAGAGTGTCCCTTTCAGGGAGTATCGCTCCATGGCAGGCCTGGCCTCCTTTCCATCCAGAGTGCTCTGACGCACCCTGAAAGATCATTATCCGATGATGAGGGGGCCGGTCTGGAGGGGTGGGGGGGGGGGGCTATCTCCTTCTCTTGTTGAACTCCGAATAAACTCTCCATTCAGCTCTTGCATTCCTAAACCTGGCGCATTCACCAGAAAATAGGCCCGGACACCTCCAAGATCAAAAGCAGCTCCATTGAGGTGCAATTACCCAGACTTCAGGACCCTCAACTCCACCACCCCCCCGCCCCACACGCCCACCCACCCACCCACCCACGGCCATCATTACCTCCCGCGAAAGGCTCCAACGCACCGCTTCCAACAAAAGGGGGCTTTGTTTACGAAGAGCAAACCGCCAAGGGTTCGCGAGCGGTCGGGGGCTGTCAGTGGATGTGTCCGCTGGACGCTACGCAGAGCGGTGAGAGACTGCATGTGTGCGTTGCCTCACGAACAACCTCGCCCCCCCCCACCCCCCCGCTGCTTTGAAACCCTCAAGCTCCGCCTCTGCTGTGCCAAAAGCCCATTGGTGAAGAAGATGCATGTGGCTTTCGAATTATAACGACTCACATCAGGTATTTTTTTACATTTTCGAATAATGTAAACTTAACACAAAACTGTGCCATATGACTGAAAAGGAAGACCACTAATTTGTGAAATCAGTCCGTTTGCATATTAGCGATCCACTCGTTAAGAAATACATTTTATCTGTTGATAAAAGACGATGACATACAGTATAGGCCCACTGAAACACAGCACAGCAGCCTGTTCTGTACATAACAACATTAGTAGTGTTAAATCAACTCTAGCTGTGTTTATTTGAGTCCAGCAGGCACAATATTTTTCAGCTTAGACGTAAAATGAATCCACAAGAGTCAATTTTACGCTGATTTACATTTTTCCGCGTCGTCCTGCACAGAGACAATAAGCCAGCAACATACTTTAGCTTAGCCAGCAAAACAGCACTCCGAAACTGGAGGAAAGGCCAATTGAATTTCATCACGACCCTTTAAAGCACTGGAAATACAAGGTGCGAACTCTGCAACTCAGCTCAACACCACAGACAGCACACCTCAAGGCAACGAGCAACGAGCAATCGCAAGACACTTCACCTGGTTTGGAAAGAGAGGGCAGGTCTCTTTTTTAGGCGTGGTGAGTTATGGGTAACGCGGTCTCTCCGCGGCCTTGCAGCTGCATGGCAGCAGCCTCGCTGTTAGCCATTATGTAGCTATTAGCGGTGATTACCTTCTGATAGCCGCGCGGCGGTTGCTTTCGCTCAGGCTGACAGTCCCGGCGCTTTGTTTAACCTTTCAACTGCGAGGGCAGCGCCCCGGCCGACGGGACGGGAGAAATAATTAGGACAAAGGTGAGGGTGGGGGGGGGACTAGGCACGGGAACGATGAGGCAACGTGGAAGCATTTAAGGTACTCTGGAGAAGCTCTCTTAAAAAAACCGCACCCTCGCTCCCAAAAAAAATACGCTCGGAGAGAGGCGGAGAACACGATTACCTTGACCTTCGCGGGCCTGCTGATGTCGAAGTTATTTCCTTTTTTGTACAAACGCAAAATTGAAAACTCTCCCAGAGAAGAGAGAGAGAGAGAGAGAGAGAGGGAAAGAGACACTCTTTTTAAATATATTCCTCTTATCTTTACAGTGAATTCCATTACGTATTCATCCATAAAGTTGGGATGCTCAGAGTCGGGTCCGCGCGAAACGTCCCTGAGAAGTCTTACGCGTATCTGGCTGGCAGACATATTCAATTTGCGTTTATCGCCGCCCTCCGTAACACGTGTAGAGTTATCGCGGGCCTGCGAGTCGTCGTCGTCGTCTTCGGAGCGGACTTTCGTCCCCCCGCCCCCTCCCCGCCGCACCGTGTTTACCTCGTCGCCGTCTGAAAGGTTCCTGCGTCGGGTCAGAGCCGCCGCGGAGAGAGAGGGAGCGGCGGAACGGGGACGGCTGACCTTGGCGGGGTCGGAGGCGGCGGGGAAAAAGGGCGCGGAATCGTATAAATAAGTAAACGCGGCAGGCGGGCCCCCCCAGCCGCGCCGGGCCGCTGCCGAACCGCGGACGGGCCGCGCGAGGCGGAGTCCGAGAGGCCGCCCCTGCTGCTCAGGCTGACCCGCGAAACATTCGGCTTTCATTTGGGGAGGGAGGGGGGGAAGGAGGTGTTGAGGAGGAGGGTGGGCATTTACAGTACAGGTGTGAGGGAGCTGTGAGGAAACGTGAGACAGAAAAAAAAATATCTGCAAAAAGGGTTCCTTTATCGTCTTCCTTTCTTTTATTTATGTGCTCCCGATGTGAAATAAAAGTGTGAAATTCACCCTCACTGGGTGGGAAGGGGGAGGGGGGGGCGCCAGGGGGGGCTGGGGCGACAAGGCATTGTAGGGTCAAGTCTTTTTACATCGCCTGAACGTATAGCACATGTGAAAAAAAATCACCCCGCTCCCTGAGGAGAGAACATGCGTGTGAAAGGGGTGAAGCGCTCCTCAGCCACGGAGACACACGGCACACTGTGACCGTCTCCTTCCCGTGCCCTTATTTTGAAAGGAAAGCTCACAGGGCTGGGCTGAGGCGGGGTTCTCTTGGCCCCACCAACTCACAAGCCCTGGCCTTTCACCAGCCTCAAGCAAGAAACCTGTCTTCTGTGCAGCTATGCACCATGGGACATGGAGTTGAAATAAGGTGAAATTTTGTAGGCAATCGATCTTTGTAAAGCACAGGAAGGCAGCGGGTGAAGGATGACGGAGCAGGGAAAAGCGAAGGAAAGTAAACCGCTGATGTAAGAGTTGATGAAGAGGAGGAAAGGTTTATACACGCCGATGCTATCACGCCAGCGAGGCTTCTCCACGATTGTCTCCCCCAAACCCGTCTCGACGCCTGCTCCCAACTGAGAACTCAGAAAATCTATCATATTATACTTGTCATTCACAAGTATTATTTCTGTCAATCATGGCTCCAAAAACATGGAAACTTTCTTTTGTGTGAACAGAGACCTTTACTCAGGACAGTGGTGATTATATATATATATATATATATATATATAAATAATATGAGAAAAACTAGAGCACTTTATTTAAATGAATCAGACTCTGGCACCTGTTATCCTGGCATTAACCTCCACCCCCCTTTGTACCCAGAAGGTGATGGGGGGTCACGCCCTGTCTGAGAGAACGCCGGCGCATCAGCGCAGCCTCCATTAAAGCCGCTGGCACACATAACAGGGATAAGTGCCCCGCCAGACAGCGCGCGGGGAGCCCGATAATCCGCCGTGCCTTTCTAACCGGCCGCCGGGTTTATCCGCGGCTAACCGGGACAGCGAGGCCAGGGCAGGGCAGGCCAGGGCAGGGCAGGGCAGGGCGGGGCGGGTCGTCCGTCGCCACCGCCGTGACCCCCCCGGCGATGACACTCAGACCCGGGGGGGGGGGGGGGGGGGGGTCGCGATCCCTTTAGCACGCCGCAACCACGGCGACTTGGGAGGGGGGATGGGGGGGGGAACGCAGGGCTCTTTATTTACAGGTTCCAGATTAGATGTTGTGACACACTTCCCCCCCCCCCCCTCCTGGTCGATCGCGGCTGTCTCGCCCAGCGAGAGGGTTCAGATTGATTGATAACTCCCGTATCGATCACAGTGCTCACGCGGCGGGCCAGGCACAGACGGAGGAGGGGGGGGGTTTAGAGGGGGAGGGGGAGGGGGGTGAGTGAGGAGCAGAGTGTGGGATCTGGGTTACAGCCGAGACTACAGATTAGACCTAAAAAAAAAAAAACAGATGAATGTGTCAACGACGTAACGCGGTGGCTAGGATTCAATCAACATTTTTGTCCTTAACTCTGAAGTACGAGTTAATGCACTTCTGTTGTTTTGTCTCCTCAACGCTTTATTTTTTCACCGAGTAATCTCCGTCGCAGTACCATGGTGACCCCGCGTAACCAGGCAACGCGCTTCTCAGCGCCCCGGGTCGCCCCGGCAGACTTTGGTCAGCCCTCCCAGCTCCCCGTTAGCCTAGCCCCGCACAGCGTCCCACAGTCCACAGCGCCGATGACAGTCCGAACACGTCGGCCATTTTCTCCCATTCATTCAGGGAGACAGAGTGTAGCACAGTGGGTAAGGAACTGGGCTTGTAACCGAAAGGTCGCAGGTTCGATTCCCGGGTAGGACACTGCCGTTGTACCCTTGAGCAAGGTACTTAACCGAAATTGCTTCAGTATATATCCAGCTGTATAAATGGATACAATGTAAAAATGCTATGTAAAAGTTGTGTAAGTCGCTCTGGATAAGAGCGTCTGCTAAATGCCTGTAATGTAATGTAATTCGGCACCTCTTCTCTTGGCACCCGTCCCCATTATCACGTTGCTTGGAGACCTTCGGTTCAGAGACGCGCGAGAGATCCCGTTCCGCTGCCCGCGTGTCATAGCCGAGCCCCCCGAACGGTCACCACCGACGGCCGTCCTTGAGCTACCTCCGGCGCTCTTGGGCGGGGGGGAGCTTTTATTACGAAACCCCCATGATGCCGTTTGTACAGCACATAACCTTGGGTGGCCAGTCCCAGTTTTTACATTTTTCACATTCTTGCGCCGGTGTTTGCCTTGAACTCCAATGCCTGGCATGAACTCGCGATGAAGCGTAAGGGCATAGCTCCGAAGCTGTTACATTATAATCCTCCCCCCCCACCACTGCCCCACCCCCTACTGTGGAGCACCTGTCACCTCGGTCGGAGAAGGGTGAACGGGGGAGGGGTGGAGCATTCGCAGCTGGGATTCTGCTCCTCCAATCACTGAAAGACATTCAGAGCTTTCTCTTCTGATTGCACAGCAGGCCTGAACCTTAAGGAAAATGGCGTCCGCTGTACCGCGTGTTGGCCTTCAACAAGGACTTTTTGACGACTGTTTCACATTGCAGAACGTAAACGCCACAGCCCCGGGTGAAAGGAAAGGTATACTGCGATCAAGATGTCCGTCTTTTCTCAAGCTTGTTAAAAACTTAGCTTTTCCACACTGAAGGCTTTCAAGGATACTCATTCAAAGCCATGTCTGTTGGTCATACTCATGAACCAAAAAAACCACCAACTGCCATTCCTGTGCAAAGAATGAGGAAATTTCCTTTGTCTTCTGTCATACTGGATAGTCATTACTAGTAGTAATACAGTATAGTACTAATACTGAAACCGTAAATTTGCCTGCCTAATCCAAGTGACTTTGCATGTATTATAACTATGGATTAAAAGGCTCCCTTGTTTATTTTTGGTGACAAGATCCACCCATGCTACCCCCCTACCTCCCCCAAAGCATTTTTAAGACAATTCATTATCCTAATCAAATTTGGACAACTCCGTGTGCCATTAAACTGGGTCCACTCTATTAACCTTCATGGGATGATGCGGCCGCAGACTCCATTAATCTTATTTGCAAACGGAGCAAACAATGCACTGGCCAGCAGGATCCCACAAAGTTTAACACTCAGTATCTTTCACCCTCCTCTGCCAGAATCTATCATTCCTGTTGTGAATTTCGGTGATGTTAAATGGAAGACTGCCACATACACACACACACACACACGCATACAAACACACACATGTACGCACGCACACACGCATACACACACACACACATACAAACACACGCATGTACGCACGCAAACACGCATACACACACACACACACACGCGCACACATGTACACACACACCTAATTGCTGTTCTGAAAACAACCTCTTCTTGTTCACACACAATTCTTTGATAGCTCTGATTTTGACAGAAATCAAATCATGGTTGTTTGTGGAAATACTGGCAATAACAATAATCTTTCATAACTGTTAAAATAAACAATCTTTCCTCCCAGAATAGTAGGGGCAAACATATCCAAACCAACATGTCTGCTAGGAATGTTTAAACCTTTAACAATGCAGACACTAATCTAAATAAATGAACAGGAAAATGATGCCATCGATTTTGCAAGGGTGGGGGGGGGTCTCTTCATACAGTTAAACATTCAGGTTGACCTGCTTTCTTCACATGACACCCCCCAACACCCAAGAAAGATAAATACTGGAATGCTTCCCTTTCATGTATTAAAGTGTGTGTGTGTGCGTATGTGTGTGCATCTGGGTATGGGTGTGTGTGTGTACAGAGTGAGAGAAGGGAGAGACGCTTTTTTTACGTAGTTTATTTTAATTAATCAGATTAGCTGAAAGCCTGGGCAGCCCACCTTCTGCTTTCGAGTGGCACCGTCTTACGGGTCCCCGCGTTCCGTTAAGTACTTTAGCATGATCGGCACCCCGGGGGGGCGATAAGGAGATTAGGCCTGATTAAAGTCCTATCAGCGCGATTCGAGCGGGAGACCTGCCAGGACAGCGGCGCTCGGCGGCGTGCTCCTCTGCCTCCTTTCCCCCCCTGTTTATCCGTTGCCGTGGCGATGCGCCAGACGCCGTCGGTGGCGGGGGGTTTTTTTTTCCCCCCATCGGGCGCTCAGTCGTGCCCGCGCGCGCCCGTGACCGTACCGTCGCTCGCCCGCCCGCCCGCCCGCCCGCCCGCCCGCGCGCGTGCGGAGGTTCGCGTGCCCCCGTTCTGGTTTTCGCTGACCTCAGATCACCGGGCCGAACCCGAGCGCCGCTTCATTTTCCGCGCGTCTGATGAGCGCAGGGGCGCCAGATTTGTTTATCCTCCTTTCTTTCCTGCGGTGAGGGCGTCCCAGGGTCAGCCGAGGTTTTACTGTCCAAATACTGGCCACTCCCTCCTCCCTCCAACCTTTACCACCCTGTCCTGCCCTAACCTCGCTCTCCCCCCCCCACTCCCACTCCCACACTCCTGTTGGTATAGCTACCATTTTTGGAGAACTGCTAAGAACAGATCAGAGGAGTGATGCAGGAGAGCTAAGGGGGGGGGGGTGACATTAGAAGTGCAATAGACAAATTAGTGGCAGTTTTTCTTTCTTCCAATCTGTTACCTTGCCTGAACTGTAGGGTACTGTATGTGTAGGTGAATGGCGATGGCAGCCTGGCTCTTAGATTCCTCCAGCCAGGCTGATTGGCCAGGAAGCATATCGCCGTCGCTATGACAGCGAAGGCACCCAGAGCACAATCGCACCCAAACCACTTTACGGCATGACCATGCCTAGTTTTGCCACAATTCTATGGTGCTTGTGGTATGAGCATATGACTGCTTTTAAAAAATATATGTATGTAAACTTTTTTTAACCACCATTTACTTCTCAGAATGGGACTAGTAGAGTAGAGTCAGAGTCAGTGACAGGTGACAGGATGACTGGAGAGGCAGCAGAAGATAGAAACAGAGTTCTTCTAGGTGAGCTATGTAAAGTAAACTACCCCAGCTAGTAAAAAGGGATAATTTGGGATACTTCACCACAGGGGATAATTTGCTTTTCAAAATTTGATTAACCTTCTGACCGGCACTGACTATCCAGGACCTGTAGTGGAGTAGAGAAGTGCAGTGTGTACTGCGTGTGTCTGTGCCTGTGCATGCGTGTGTGTGTATTTGTGTATGTGTGCGTGTGCATGTGTTTGTTTGGGTGTTTGTGTTTTTACGTGTGATTGTCTGTGCGTGTGTGTTTCTGTGTGTGCATGTGTATACACGTGTACTTGTATATTTATGTAAGGTCTGCATTTTTCTTTGTCTATATATGTTTGTGTTGAATTAATGTGTTCACATATTATGTGTGCATGTTTATGGGTGTATAACACTGTTAAGGGTGGAACGGTGGTGCAGTGGTAGCACTGTCGCCTCACAGCAAGAAGGTCTGGGGTTCGAATCTGGCCTAGGCCTTTCTGTGTAGAGTTTGCATGTTCCCCCCGGTTTCCTCCCACAGTCCAAAGACATGCAGGTGTGCTTCTCTGCATTGGGGGGTCGCTTGTAAACAGTAGAAGAGAAGGGGAGGAGTGGGGGGGGAGTTGTACTATTAAAAAAACAGTTTGGACCAGCCTGACAATTTCCCGTTGAACCACACTGCGGAAGTATAGGCAGCGCTGCCTGGTGAACAGGCCCATCTGTAGAGGTGGACTGAGCCCGTCTGTTTGATTCCAGCCAACATAAATAACCACCACGTGTTGCTTTAACCTTCCCCTCCAGTAGGCCTGCCAATCAACTCTCCCTGCCCCCTACCCCACCTTTCCTCTCGTGAACCATCAGCATGGCGGTGGGGGGGGGGGGCGGGGAGGGGGTGGGGGGTGCTAATGGAGGCGTCTCACACGCGTAAAGAAATTCGCCTGAAGCCGCCCTCTCCAGACCCAGCCTTCCACGGGAGAGGCCGGGGGCTTCGCGTCCGCGTTCCCGCTAAGGCGCTACCGCGGAGGCCGGCGGAAAGTAATGGCTGCGGGAAGAATGTTTGACAACTGTTTAAACCTGTCTATAAGGCCATTATACTGATAAATAGCCAACCTGGCGGTCAGGAGAGGGGGAGGGAAAAGCAGGAAAGACAGAGTGGGAAGTCGTAGATGGCGAAGGCACCCCCTCCCTCCCCTCCACCCCCGTCAGCTAGCCTAGCGTGTATGTTTAGCATGTGTGGGACGGGGCTGTGTTTTCGGGCAGGGATTTTGGTTTTGTTTTGGGAGGCGGTAGGGGTTGGGGGTTGGGAGGGGAGCAGGAACCAACCTCTCGGCCTTTGATTTGGGGCGCTAGGATGGAAATGAAAATCACTTTCTCCCATGTTCCTCCAGTCTCATACCCCCACCGCAACATCACAACATCCCCCACCATTCCAACCCCACCTCCCCCCCTCCCCATCGACTGTGACCTCTAATCGACCGTTTGAACTCCAAAGAGGGGGGGGGTCAGGAGGGGTCCCGCACAAAGAGGTCAGAAACTGGTCACCCGCTCTCGAGGCCGTGGACAGCGAATGCGATGGTCGTTTATACCCGTGATTTATGTAATTAGCGCATACAGGTTAGGGGGGGCGGCGGTGGTGGTGGCGAATGCCAGGGTGGGGGGGGGGGCTTTTAAAGAACACGGTGTCCAGTTCCATTCTCTCCCCCGCCCCCACCCCCCCGCCACACAATCCGTTTCTGAAAATAAATTCTGATAGTCCGGCAGACCCCAAACCTCCAGCGGCTCGGGCTTGAAGTAATTTAGCCTCGGTTCTCCAAAAAAAAAAGATTCATTCCCATACCGGACCCCCGAGGGGGTCACGGATAGCGTTTCCAGGTTTGTTTAAACAATTCCGGCACGCCATGCGCTGCGCCGCGGACGGACGAAAAACAAAACGGAACGAAACAAAACAAAAACACCCCCTGATTAATTGGCGAGGCGAAGCGTTCGTCCGTAATGAATTCATTTAATGACGGGCGGCTCTTAGGAAAACAAAGCGCTTAAATCACTCGCCGACTTGCTCTGGGCCTCGCGGAGCCAATTTTGCCCCCACCCCCCCCCCCCCCCCTTGTTGAACCATTTGAATTCTGTGACCCGTGATGACCAAGAAAATGAAGACATTTTGAAAGAGAGGCAGAGTTTGGCTCCAAGTTCTCCGTACATTCAAAATTTACAGTAGGGGACCGTCACTTACATTGTCTGTAACTCGAAGGCCCGTTTTTTGCTTGGGAAAACGTGCTCTTGCCCGTGTAGAGCGGCACAATCTGTTCTTATTTGCTAGCGTTAGCGTCGGCTGTAGGACATGTAGCCAGTTTTGCTGGGTAAAGACGCCGTTGGGCTGAGGAGGGGACAGGTCGGCGGAACGAGGGGGGGGATTCGGTGTCCGGCCGTGGGGTCGAGGAGCAGGCTCACGGCCTCCTCTGCCCCCCTTGGGGTGTGACACAGAGCCTTGTCTGTTCTGTTTGAGCAGGAACAGGTGCAGGGTAGCAATAGCGCAACAAGACCTCTGGACGTCTGGCCACTTTTCCCAGAAATAGAGAGAGAGGGCGAGAGAGAGAATGCGTGAGTGTGTGTGTGTGTGACAGAGAGAGAGCGAGAATGTGTGTGTGTGTGTGTGTGAGAGAGAAACAGTGTGAGTGAGTGAGTGAGTCAGTGAGTGAGTGAGAGAGAGAACCAAGAGAGGGCCTCTTAATGGAACATTTTTTTCTTTTTTTCCCAGGGACTTGCATTCATACACAAATAAACACAAGTGTCCTTGATAACTGCCAAAGTGAACAGCATACTTTCTCTCCCCCCAGACCCTTATAAATTAGCAGTTAGGCCATTATCCCAGGATATGAATAATACCGTCCCGGCAGGGGAGGCAGCGAGGTCCGCGCAGCGCCCGGCAAGGCCAGCGGCAGACACTGGGACCCGCGAAGGGAGAAACAAACAACACGCTCGATAAAAGGAAAGGACTCAATGCGGCCCGGACGTCACTCTGGTCCGGGAAATATCTTCACTCGAAGAAGGCTGGCCGGCGTCCAAGCCGTCCGGCGAGAGAATGAGAGGCGCAAATTTGGCTGAACCGGGGAACAGCGTGGACCCCGCGTCGCAGGGCCCGGGGTTTGTGTGCGAGTATTTATGCATGCACCCAGCATCGCGCGCGCACAGTCACTCACACACACAAACGTGCGCGCACACACACACACACACACAGGCAGGCACACACTCACACACGGGCACGCACACAGGCATGCCGCACAAGGCATGCGCACACACACACACATGCAGCCATGGACGCATGCGCGCACACACACACACAGTAAAATCAAACACATTTGAACACAAACTAATACTCATGAATTGCCAAAATAAGTACCTTCCAGAGTTAGACTGAAACAACTGCTGATAGATTGATAGATATGCTATGCCTCAAGAGATGTTAATTTTGTGTAAACTATGTTGGTTTTTTTTAAGGTTTAAGATCACAAATACTTCATTAGAATGTTTGTGACTGAAAATTCTAATGCTGATGTAACAATCACTACCCATAATTGAACACAATGGAGTTCTAGAACACTGACTTAGAATTTTGAAAAAAAAACATTCTAAAAAAACTACTTTTCAAAGGGTTAATTCAATGTTGAATCAGAGGGAGGGGAATCAGAGGCTGAGGCCCAACAGGTGTCTTCCTGAAGCAGCTGGCCTGTCTGTGCAGTGTGGAGGGAAGCTGAGACGGGCAGGCGGTCATTACTGTGAGGAAGAGGAGCAGTCATCTCCCCTCTATGCACATTTAATCATGAGGGATCACGGAGAAGCTATGAAGGATAGAGAGGTCAGAGAGGTGAGACCAGCCAATGGGCAGCCTGCATATAAAACTCACATAGGTATACACAGCCATCCACACACACACACACACGCGTGCGCAGGCACACACACACAGGAACACACACTCACACCCATACACACACGCATGCACGCACACACACCTACACACGCACGCACTGATGCACACACACACATGCACATGCACACACACACACACACACACAGATGCACACATGCGCACACACACACACACACACAGTGATGGACACACATACTGATGTGCACACACACACGCACGCACACACGTACACTTGCAAACACATGTTTCTCTGCAATTGACCTGAAGAGGATGTTTGGCAGTGGGAGTGGGGATTTGGGGTGGGGGGGGGGGGGCAGAGAGCACACCATATACCCCTCCGCAGAATGCCTGTCAAGCCCCTGGCCCCCGGAGCATGCATGCGGCTGCCCCCAAACACGCTCAGAGGGCTGACCCACTAAAACCTGATAATCCATACACCACATCTGCCCCAGATACCATCTCGATGTCATTGTAGATGGCTTCTTGTTATTACCTGGTATGTAATCTAATAAAATCCTCTCTCTACCCCCTGCCAAGGTGGACCGGCATCTGTCAATCAATTTGCTCTAATGCGATCCATGTGAGGGTAACGAGTGAGGCATTTTCGAAATCCAAGACCCCAACCTCGGACTTAAGGTAATGATACGGGACAAATTGGGCAGTTGGCGCACGACATAGGCTGCACATAAGGTGTGAAATAAATGTACCTTTTTTTTCTTTTCCCACAATAAATGCAGAACAGGGTTTTGTTTTCATAGGTTTTTTTTGCTGGTAGGATGGACTGACACCCCTCCAAAAAAAAAACGCCAACAAACCCCCTACCCCCCACCCCCCCTGCCAGCCCGGCCTTGATCCTGGGGGGTAAAGCAACACTGGCGGGTGAAATGGAGCGTATCATTGAAAAGTCCAGCGCGTGCAACTCGAACCTTAGCCACCCCCCCCCACCCCCACCCCCACCCCCTTCCCCCTTCCCCTCCCCCCACCCTCCCACCAACCTTGAAAAACAATATCTTCATACACAAAATTAATAAATAGCTTATGGGCAGGCCGTGAAAGAAGCCCAATGTTTCCAACGGGGGGGCGGGGGGGGGTGTGGAGGGGCGTGGGGAGGGCAGCTGGGCAGAGGTGACACCGAATGTGTTGCGGGGCGTAAATGCCGAGGCTCGGTCGGCGGGGGGAGGGGGCGGGGGGACGGGGGGGGGGCAGGGGGCGGCGGCGAGATGGGTGTGCGCATATCAAAGCCCGCGGTGACGCCGGGCCGCCATTTGATCCCGGCTCAGGAAACGCAGAGTCCCGGGCAGATGAGGGGCTGAAACCATGAGCTGCTTAAAGCGGGCTTGTGCAAGTGATTAGGGCCAGCTGTTTCCATTCACGTTCCGCGGGACTTGAACTCCGCAACCTGCCGCTTTTTTTTTTTACTTGGGTGGGTGGGGTGGGTGGGGGGGGGGGGGGCTGTGACAGATGAACAGGAGGGCGGAGGGCCGAGGGTAGGGTGGGGTGGGATGGGGGCTCGGGGCAGGGGTGTGTGTCTGTGTGTGTGTGTGTGTGTGTGCGTGCGAGTGTGTGCGCGTGCCTGTGCGTGTGTATGTGCGAATGTGTGTGTGGGTGGATGTGAGCACGTGCCTGTGTGCATGTGTGTGTGTGCGTGCGATTACACGCTTGCGCACTTGCGTGTACAGTATGAGTATACACATGTGCTTCTGCATGAACGTGCATGTGGCTGCATTTACTTCCATGTGCGTGTTTGTGCGAGAGAGTACAAGTGTGTTGATATCTAATGGTTTAGGGCGTCATGCACAGTAATCCCAGAATCCAACAGCTGACTGGCTGCCAGAAGACCTCTCCCCGCAGTACATACAGTCATACAGAGAACTCTGGCCACAATACAGGAAGTACTGGGTTGAACTTCACCAAGTGAACAGAGTAATTGTGGGTAGCAAATACATGATTTCTGCACAGCGCCTTCAAGATCTGGCATCCCAGTCTCTTCCCAATTGGCTTTAAATCTGCACAATAGACACTCTGTTTCGCAAAATGATTTCTATGACCTGTAAAATTAAGCTATGCAACCCCAGTGTGGAGTAATGTATGGCAATGCTCCAGTGAGATACCGGAACAACATTCATAGCATGACAGTCAATACCAATGCAAATGTGGTTTTGATTCTACAGTAGATTAAAACTGGTTGCCGGGAGTAAAAATACACATACAGTAGAAATACTGGATGGCTTCTGAGTAATGTTATGAATTTATCTTTCTTCATTGTTCGGTTAAGAATAATGGCCTGCACTGACCTTGCGTAACTGACCTGTAAAATGAGACTTTGGAGCCAGTACGATTTAATATTATTCTCAAACGTTGAGAGTGATTCACATGCAGAAGCCAAAATGAACCATCGCGGACACAGAATAGTTTGAATATCCACGCACCCCTTCCAGTAGGGAGTAGGAGGAGGGCTTGGCTCAATCAACTTTGGCAGCCGTTGCAGAAGTCATTTGTATTTCAAAAATCACTCTCGTCGCCAAAAATGTTGAGGTTTGTTTTTTGGTTTTTTTCCTTTCTATTTTCATCTCCCTCTGAATGCTACTTTCAATTAATGTGGACTCTTGTGGAAAAAAACCCTAATACATGTGAACAGCAAAGGTCCCAGGAGGAACACAGAGGGGTAAGAGAGCAGAGCTCGGGACATTTCGAGTCATTCCAAAAATGGGGGAGAGGGGTGGAGGGAGATGGAGAGAGAGAGAGAGAGAGAGAGGTGGGAGAGAGAGAGGAAGAGAGTGAGGCGCAGAGAGGGAGAGAGACACAAAGAGAGAGAGAGAGAGGGGATGAGAAAAAGAGAGAGGTAGGAAAGAGTGAGAAGGAAAGAAAGAGAGAGAGAGTCTGTCAGACACACACAGAGAGGTGTGAGGGGCGGGGGCACGCTGAGAGGGGGGGGTGGGGGGGCGGGACGCGGACGGCGGGCGAGGGGACGGTCGGAGGAACGGCGCAGGCACATAAAAGATTACTCCCAAACATGATCCGACAGCTGGATCCCCCTGACCTTGCCCCAGACTGCGCGAAGCCCCGGGCTCATTTACATCACTTCCATGCCAAGTAATTCAGACGCGATTTCCATTCCGTCCGGGGAGCCGTCCCACCCCCACAGGCTTAAGCAGCCGAGTTTAGAGTAATTGCCCACAATCAGGTGCCCGCGTCACAGGCAACCTTTACGCAGTGGGCCCCCCCTCCCCCCTCCTCCCTCCCCACCTCAGCCGGCCCGCGAGGAGCGGGTCGAGGGTTCGAATTACACCGCGCCAACAATAACCGCGAGTTTAGCTAAGGCGAGAGCGGGGGGATCCTTTGACTTCGAAAAAACCCCCCCTCGTTCCCCTTTTTCCCCGCTCGCGAGGGCGAGTCGCGCGCGCCTGGCCTGTTGGTCGACGCTGAAGCGCCGACGAGGAGGAGGAAGGCCGCCGCCGCGAAGGAGGGCGGAGATTAGCGCACAGCTGCCGTGTCGATCGTAACACGCCTCACACAACCGAAAATGACATTATGCACAGCACATGGTATACAGGGTGAAAAAGAATCCCACAGAAAGATATATATATATACGTGTGTGTGTGTGTGTGTGTACTGTATGTGTGTGTGTGGATATACTCTATACTGTAAATATACTGTGTATCTATGTACCAACTGGCATGGGAATCCACCAAAACGATGTTCCATCGCCACTCTTAGTCTTCCGTAAAACAGACGGAGATATGTGCACCTTGATGCCATCATGAGTCCGTGAGAACGTCTGTGAGGATCGGTAATTAATAAGTCACGCCCCCCCCAACCCTTTGTGCTTCCCGACGTGCGTCCGCTTGTCGTTACGGACTGACGTACGGTTTTCCGCTGAACCAGGCCCGTATTCAAAAGCTCCGCGGCGTGTCCGGAGGCGCGCGGCTCGATCCGCGTCGCGCGCATCAATCGCTAACGATTCCCTCGTTTCGCGCCGCTACCGCGCCGCCCGTCCGACCGAACGCGCTCTCCCCCCGTCGCCGTCTCCGGGATTTCTGCTGCGTTTCCCGGGCGAGCGCCGCCGAGCGGAGCGGTCCCCCCGCTCGCCATGGCGGAGGCACCAATTGGGCGCCCGTCAAAAGTTTGGCGGGCGAGAAAGACGAATACGCCTCGGGTATCCAATCGCGGATGGCATCTATTGGGTTTCAGGGGCCAGGAAATGAGAAGCTAAACGCGTTTCAGGTATTAACCCCCCCCCCACCCAGCAGGACTGTGATATGGAGTCACGGCCAAGCACCTTCACATGGGAGAATCCAACATGGGTGGGGGGTGGGGGGGAGGGTAGTCTAGCCTTGCAAGGCCTCCTACTGCTCTCTAGATTGAGTCACAAATTCCAATCGCAGAGCATATTCTACACCGTGTTCCGATGGGCCCTTCCTCCTCAGAAGGGGGAGGGGTGGGGGCAGAGAAAGCTGCCAATTGGTGTTCCCAGAGTTGCTGATGTCCCGTGGATCGCATCTCGTGGCTTCGTTTTGAAATAAATTAAAACATGAACGGTAATGAGCCTCACGTTATGGACTTCTAGGGATTATTAGTGTATACTGTATGAACTGCTGTGATTATTGACGTACAGTGTTTGGACTGCTGTGATCATTAATGTATACTGTATGAACTGCTGAGGTTATTGGTGCATAATGTATGAACTGCTGTGATTACTAGCATACACTATATGGACTACTGAGATTATAAGTGCACACTATATGAACTTCTGTGGTGATTAGTGCATACTGCATGAACTGCTGTGAGTCCTAGTGTACACTATATGGACTGCAGTGGTTAATGTACTTTATGAACTGTTGTGATTATTAGTGTAAACTGTATTGATTGCTCTGATTATTAGTGTGTACTGCATGTTGTATAGTGTATAAAAAACTTACAGTATATTGCACTACTTCCATTTACAGGAGTAGTTCAAAAAAGCTCCAGTAAAACATATTTCCAAACAAGTCAGAACTGTTGAGCCTGTGCAATCAGCCCATTTCTTTTGCAACTACTTTTATAAGCTGGACATTCTGTTGACAGAATATTACAACGTGATCACGGGAGCTAACGTGATGCACAGAAACCCATCCTCACGTGATACCGGACCTCAGACTCAGTCTGGTCGCAGGTCTTGAGGTAGCCCCTGCAATTCCGTCCCGTTTGTCCCAAACGCACCCGAGGGCGTTCAGCCTGTAGGGCTCACATGCAAAGGGGAAGAGACGGCGAGGGCCAGACGAGCGGACCCCGGGTCACGACACAGTCACTTCCCTTAACAGCTAATCAATCAGAGCCATCAGGTCCGCTCTCACATTGACATTGCATCCTCAGTCCTCCAGCGCTGAGGTTATGGCCTGGTAGGAAGAGGGGCTGGAATGAAGACTCCTTCTGCTAACGCAGCAGTGTTGCCTTGTGAGGACAAATTACCTTTCAAGGGTAACCTCACACCAAAAATTCTCAAATTTACTATGTGGCTTTTTACCTTTTCTATATCAGGCAACTTTACTGATACCTCATTTTTGATGTGAAGTTAGACCTTAAAAGTCAAAACTGCCTAATAAAGTAGATGTGTGTAATGACAGAAGTTACTTCAGTTGTGCATTTTTTTCTATGCACGCCATGTAGGAAAAAGACAGGATTATGCTGACAACCGTCATTTTGAGATATCCAGCAGGACAAACCATTTCAATATGGCCACTCATCTTGATTCAAGGAAGGCTGGGGGAAATTGTGACAGTTGTGAAAGCAGAGGAAAGTCCAGCTGGATCACAATTCTCTGGAATTAAAGTCTAATTTTCCAGAAAATTCTGAACCTTACCTTAATTGCCAGTCTTCCCCCAGGGAGTTTAGTTGGAACCTCCCAACCCAGCACCCCACCAACCCCCCTGCAAATCAGAATGCCCTCACCCTGAGCTCCAGGGCCTGTAATCTGTGATTAGGGGGTGGATCAAAATTAGGATTTTAATCTGGTCCACAGGCGGTTTCGGGAACGGGCAAGGGTGGCGGAGAGGAGAGAGAAGCTCGGGGATTACAGAGCGGTGGGCTGAACCGCATCACCCGTGATGTCACCGCCGCCATTAAAAAATCCGCTTAAATGCCACAAAACACCAGCACAAAGCGGCGGTCACCGGGACTGGTCCCTATCGCCGTGGAGACAGGAACGCCACCCGGCTGGTGGGAGAGACGGCTATCTGAAGAAACGTGGCGGGGGGAACCCCACTTCTCCCTAAAACCCCAACAGGGAGCTGAGAAGGGAGGGGCGGCAGGGGGGGGGGGGGGGTGGGTACTCTTTTAAACAGCGATAGCCAACAAATTAGCGCTCTACTGTAGCTCGGCATTAAGTTTAACCAGCGTGTAATCCCCCCCCCATCCACAAACGCCCCCAGTGCCGCTTCCACCGTAAACAATTCAAAACCGTAAATTTCCCACAATTCCTCCAAAGACATACTTCACACTCCCTCCTTTTTTATTTTGTGCATTTAGTCAAACTTGCTAATCACCTTCTTTTTTTTTTTTTTTTTGCAACCAATTAACTCGATTGTAACGGTTGCAATTGGATAAATTTCCTTTGTAGGCTGAGCGTGATCCTCTTGATATAGTGTGTAATCATTAATTGCCCCCTGCATTCACAGTATGTGCAGGGAGGGCAGAATAAACAAAACAACAAAAAAAAATCATATCTTGAAGTAACGGATTATATATTAACGCTACAGTGAGCAGGGAAGCGTTTATGTGTCTGAAATAATATTGATCCATGGCACATTCATTCCGGAAAAGGATATGCCAACGGTGAAATCAAAGGGCACATTTTCTGCATGTTTCTGTAATAAGAACATGCTAAAACATCAAGACACGCTGGCATTTTTCAGCTTTTGCTTTCATGCTGTTCCTCCTCCCTCACATGGAAGTGTTTCAGTTTTCTGCACGTATAAAACACAGAATTTCAGCGATAGCGGGGGTGGACAGGCCTCTCCATCCATTTCACCCCTGTTCCCCTCGACACCCCCTCCACTACCAACTTTGCCAAACCCTTTAAAGGCGTTTGGAGCCGACACAGTGGTTTCTGCAACCTCAGTTTCTATTCACATTTGTATTCATTTCCTCAGTTCTCAGAAAAACACATATACTATACACATATACAAACACATATACTAACAAGTACACACACACACATGCACACACACAGACACACATACTCATGCAGACACACACACACACACACACACAGACACACACAGACACACGCACACACGCACACACACAGACACACAGACACACACACGCACACGCACACGCACACGCACACGCACACGCACACGCACACACACGCACACGCACACCACACACACACACACACACACACACGCACACACACACACACCACACTCACACACACACACACACACACACACACACACGCACCGCACAGCAACACAGCCACACACACGCACACCACACACACACACACACACCACACACACCACACTATCACGACAGCACACAGCACACAGAGACACCACCCCACACGACACAACACAGCACAGCCAGCACATCACTCACTACAACACCAGGAGCAGCCGGGGCTGGGGCCGGAGCAGAGCGGCGTTGGTGGGGTCCACGCTCGCTCAAAGGCCCTCTTGTCGGGGGGGGGGGGGGGGCTCACAGAGGCCGGTGGGAGAGCAGCGGCGAGCGAAAGGCCGGCCATTTATCACAGTCCCTCCAAATGAAAGCATTCTTTAGGGCCCCAAACGTCTCTCCTTTTCCCCTCTCTCTCTCTCCCCTCCACCCCCCCACCCCCCCGCCTTCGTTCTTCTCCTTCTCCCTCTCCTTCTTTATTTGCCTTTGTCCAATTGCGAGCCACGGAGAGAGAGAGGGATGAAAAAAAGAAAGAAAAGCGAGCAGGAAAGCATCCTAACAGGACAGCGGGGCGATGTACAGGGGAGAGGTCTCACGGTGCAGCTCAGCCTGGCCTTTGTGTGGGGTGGGGGGGGAGGGGGTGGTTTTTGGGGGAGGGGGGGGAGGAGGGCGATTTGTCAAGCGGCCGTGGCAGAAGTCAAGCCCTGGAGGTTGAAAGGCTATGACCCCAGGAGAGCTGAGATCAGACGCGTCAGAGGCGAAGGCCCCCGGCCCCCCGAACCTTCCCGCCATAATAGCCCGGGGGCCCCCCAATGCCGCCGCCCGTCTCAGAGGCCCCCGCGACATCACAATGGCCTCATCTGCATACCTCAGGTAGGGCACTTTTATTTGAGCTGACAGGGGTGTGACGGCCTGAATGGCGAACAGAGCCTTGGCAGCCCCCCCACCCCCCCGCACCCCCCCCCCCCCATGCACACACACACACACACACACACGCACACTCACACCCCCTACCCTCACACCCCCACCCCAAACGCCCATGAGGCCCTGCGAAAAAAATCAATAACAACTAATCTCTCCCGACACAATAAACAAACCGGTAAACAAAGGCATTGTTTACACTCCGTTTCCCAGCAGCCCTCGGTGAGAGGCAGAGCTGGGCGGGCTGCCACGGCGGAGGGTCCTGACAGCTGACAGCCCCGGCCGCGCCGTTCGGCGCGCGCGGGCGAGGAGGGGGGGACGGGGGGAGGAGGGGGGGGGGTGCCGAGTGCGCCTGTTTGTTTGGGTCTTCCAACTTATCTTTGGAGAGACAGAGATGGAGGCAGGGGGAGGGGGTTGGTGAAGATTTTCAGATGTTCAAGTTTTTTTTACTTTTAGAACACCCCCTCCCACCCTCGCAGAAGGTATCCCTGTTTTTTTTTTTTTTCTTTTTCGAGGTTTTGCACTTGCAAGAGAGGTGAGGAAATGTCAGGCTTTTTAAAAAGTGACACATTTCACTGCTGAAATATACTTTCTGCTCGCGTTCCCTATCTTGGAGTATTATCTCAGAACACGTGTCCCCCTCGAATGTTGAAGAAGAACAGGACGGTGTTCCTAAAGAAAATGTTCCTAATGAGGCTGTAAAGAGAGACCCACCCAGCCCCCCCTTCCCCCCATCCCCAGACACAGATACATCCCAGTACATAAAGCCCCAGGTCAGCTAATAAGCGCTAATAATTCAAACAGACTACAGCCATCAACAGGAGCACTGCTCTATTCAAACCCGTGCAACAAGCGTGCGCAAGAAACACAAAATTCTCACTGACGCCATGTAAAACCGGCACATTCCAGGACGTGGTGATTACAGCACAAACACATTTGGCGGGAACAGAGGGAATGCAGGACTCATTCAGAGGAGCTATTAAAATCGCGCTCCAGAGTAACGTTCCAGAGTAACGTTCCAGAGTACTACGCAAGAACGGTCTGGAATAGCGTAGGGTTGCCCTTCACCAACTGAGGGGCCCATTTTCAATCCGAAAATAAAAAGGACTCGGGGAAAAAAAAATCAGAGGAAGAGACATCAGAAGCAGATGCAGACCATGTTTAAAAAGAAATAATTAAAAAGAAAGAGCGGAGAGAAACATTTGAGGGTGGGGGCCTTTTTTTGGCGAAGTGTCCTAGCGCGGCGGCGTCTGGAAGCATTTTACGGCCCTCCGAGGCGCTGGCGGGGGGGGGAAAACGCGCTTGAGGAACGCTCGGGGAACCAGAGGGCTCTCTGACACGGAGCGCTCGTCGAAGGGGTTACCGTGCCGACACGCGCCATACCCGCCCAGGCCAGACCAACAGGGTTCGAGCTTCGACAAGCGTCCGCTAAACTACGCAGGTCATTCTGGAAGCCATGTCAAAAAATATACATGAATTCATTTTAAAAGGAAGTGACAGGAAACTATTCAGAAAACCATAAGAAAAGCAGAAAGCGATAGACAGACAGACAGACAGATGGAGAGAGAGACAAAGATAGAGAGCGAGAGAGAAAGCAAGAGAGAGAGGTAGCATAAGGAGTGGTAGGGCGGTAAAGAGATATGTTACCCTGGCTATATGTCTGGCTGGTGCTCCCATAATGCATTGCAGTGGGGGGGGGGGGGGTCTGTAGCTAGGCAGAGGAAGTGCTTTGGTGTGGCGGCCCCTTTCATCTGCGTTGGGAGCTGGGGGAGAAGATGAATGGTGGCCGAGATGAATGCACGCCAGCCATTTTTCTTGGCCCCCTGGTCTATGTTTCCTCACTACCATGACATCAGAACAGAGGGGGAAAACATCCCCTCTTTGTGGAGGGCTAATTTAATTTGTACCTTCCAACGAGGGGTAAATATGTTTGACTGTCTGGTCTCGGCCCCGCGTGCCTTTTTTTGGGTTCTCACGGGAAACTCTGCGCTGAGGGGCACTGGACAGGATATTGCTCACTGCGACGTAACTTTGGTTTTAAAGCAAATTTAATTTATTTCTCCTCCTCCTCCTCTCTCTCTGTTTCTCCCTCCCTTGCCCTCCCTCCCTCTCTTCCCTTCTCTCTATCTATCCCTCTTTTTTTCTCTTTTGACTCCCTTACCTTCTTTATCTGTTCCCCTCTTTCTCCATATCTCTTTTATCCCTTTCTCTGTCCCTCTGTCAGTCTCTCTCTCTATCCCTCTTTTTCTTTCTCTCTTTCTCTCCCTCTCATTATGCTCTTGCCCAGTCGTATGCACACAGACTTCTGACGTTCCCCAGGGGAGGTGAAAATGACCTTTGCACGTCTGGCCGAAATCTGACGTCAAAGGTCTCGTCGCTAGGCATGGCGTGCTGTTTGGGAACAAATATGACCTCCCCCACCACCACCCCCACCACCACCACCACCACCACCACCACCACCCTGCCCCACCATCAGATGTGTTTATTATGATTTCTATCGCTAGGCGCACAGTATTAGCAATGAAGTGCTTTCCAGATTTTCTCTATTCTGTTTTAATTACAGACATCTGGCTTTGGCAATTTCGGCGATTCCTGTGTTTCTGTGCAAATCCGAGCATGACATCACTCAGCTGATGCACAGGGCTGACGCTCCGACACCTAACCTTTCGCTCCCGGGGGTTTCCCGCGCTTGACCTCTGACCTCTAGCGGCTCTGTCGTCTGCCCTTTTGGTGGGGGGGGGGTCAGAGATGCCTCTGTCGGCTCTGAGGTACAGCACCCGTCCCTCTGTCTCTCCACCATGTGAGCAGTCCCAGAGCTGGTAGATAAGACAGGTGTGAACCCGACCCACTCAGCCGGCGACCTCTCCTTCGTAAGAACCGCCGTAAAATAAAGAGGGTCACCGGGCCGGTCATTAATCCACCGGCGACCAGCGACCGGCGATCGCTACGGCTTGAGCGGTGTGTGTCTGCCGCGCATGCAAATGCTAGCGTTAATGCTAACTCATAACAACAGTTGTCATACGGATATCTGAGGACACTGTACATTCATAGACTTTTTCCCTCAAGTGTGCACCTACATGCATAAACAGCTAAGAGGCCAAAATGTTTTGGAAAGTGCAGATGGGCAACACTCCCCATCCCCCAAAAACACACTGAACTTGCCTGTCCAATATCTCTGGTTGCTCTCTCCCCAGCTGTATTTAGAAACAATGATGACCGGTGCCTAGCCAGCTGTAAGAATAGGGGAGACACACACACACACACACACACACACTGCCTGCACACATGCATGCATGCATACACACACAGTATATTGAAACTATGGGACTCAATATAGTTAATAGTTAGTTATAGGGAAAAGAAAAGCTACAACTGTCCTCACAATGCAGCAGTGAGCGGTAAACAGCCTCCGAGCGCCTGCGATTGGACGGAGGCCTGATGACACGCCTCACAGGAGGCCACGCCGCACGGCTTCGGAGACGACCCCGGCGGCTCGCGCGCGAACAGCGGAAACATCCGGCCCCGTCCCGCGGCCCCCATTGTCACGCCGTCTCGCTGACTGACACCCCCGCCAGCCCCCCCCGTTCCTCTCCCCCGCCCTGGGAACTATCATATTTCGCAGTGGGGGGGGGTGGGGGGGGTGGGGGAGGGGGGCATTCCGTCCATCTCTGGTCCCACGCAGGGGTGGCGTTTCATGGGAGCCTGAAGCTCCCATGAAATATTTCCGTGAGATTCCCAGCAGGATCCTCCCCCCCAGAGTTCCTCCCGCATTTTGAGCAGCGCGTTTTCCAACGCAACTTCGAAACGTTAGCCGGTGACGTTGATGAACTGCAGGAAATGGATATTTTCTTTAGGTGAAAATTTATACGCTACGGTGGCAAAAAGTGAAACAAAAAATATGTCAAAAAACATACATCAGGATTCAGGATGAGCGATAGCCACATGCTAGCGCTGCGCTACCCCCGGACTAGCCTCCATTCAACAAAGCAGGCCGGCCTCCTCAGATGTCACCACGGTAACTCAGGCAGGGGGAGGCCTTTATTCCTCTGCGGGTATTGACACCCCCTCATTGATATTGGCACGACTTATCTCATATCAAGGGCACCGTCGTAAACGGATATCGACATTCTGCTTCTGGCATTGACACCCTGTCGCGTGTGCTGTGGGGTTTTATCCGTCGGCATTACCGGCGCATTAACCGCGAACGTCTGTCCGAAAGTTACACATTTTTTTTAAAGATTATATAAAAAACGAAAATGAAGCTGAATTCTCGGTTGTTGCTTCCAAGTTTGTACAATTTTTCTTCCTCGTTTCTTCTCCCTTTTTTGACTTTTTTGAAAAAATCTGGCCATTTGTCCCTGGGGAGGTTGCTGTGGAAACCTTTCACTGTTTACATCGTCATAGGAAACTTGCTGTGGTGGGGGGGAGGGGGGTCTCGGTTGTTTGTGAAACTCCACACTGTACGATCAATATGATTAATCTTTCCGGCCACTGTGCTCACTTCATTACTGAACCCTGTATGAATGTGGCACCACAGGCTTCGCTGTGTCTCTCTAAAGCACATTTATTACGCATTAGACGTTTCGCAGACAAGCACAAAGGAGGTCGCACAAAGACCCGACAACAAATATGACTCCAGTCAAAATAGCGTCCGATGCCGTTCTTCTGGAGTTAGTCAGAGAGAGAAGGGCAGGACTGCTCCCGGCCCTAATCTCAGAGCACTCCGTCATTGGCTGGAGCCCGCTCCCGATACCCTCCGATACCCTCCGATACCCCGACAGCGCCGTGGCAACAACTGGCTCGGCAACGCGCCTTTTCAGGCTTCAAACGAACCCAGGCTGAAAATCGTCCAGCGGGTTCACGGGAATCGATCGAAGCAAATCGCACCGGCCGGGTGGCGGCCTCCAAAGTGATTAGTACCTACGGGGGGTTGGTCCAGAGGGTTGCGCGGTGGCCACCGGTGACACGTCGAAAAACCGAGAAGCGTTTCCGGTGGCCGTGGTTCGCTTTGGCGGGAGTCAAAGGCCTGAGAAGAGCCGGCGGTGGAGGGTGATGGGCGGGGGGTGGAGGAGGGGGCAGGGTTTGTGAGTTGGGGGAGACGGTGAAGGAGCGCTGCCTTTGCTTTTTGTAAGAGCGGCGGAAAGAAAACAAACGGTGACATGTTTAGAATAGCAGCTGGTAGCGCTGATGTCATTAATTACGGGGCCTGTTTGGTCCAGGAGCCTCCCTGAGACTAAACAGCTGCTTCGGGGCGGGGCCGCTGGGGGGCCGAGGTTCGGAGCGGGAAGGCAAAGGGGGCAGCGGCGGCGGGACGGGTCACCGTTCCAAACGCAGCGAGGAAGTGTCGATACCTGAGTCGGGGCACGGGAGGACAAGAGGGGGAAAACTATGGGAGGACCCGACATCAGCCACTCACAAGGGGCGCATGTAAAAAAAAATCAATAAATGAATTATTCCACCTCCCCAACAGATACTCTCTCCAATACAGAAATGTGCAGAGAGGAGAAAAAATAAAAAAATAAAAAGGGGAAGTTTTTCCCTTCAGAAACTCCATGTGTTTAACACGATACACACAGAGGAGCAATAAGCGGACAATGAGTTCACGCCACCTGCTCCTGACCTTTCCAGAAGAGAGAACGCGGCCTATTTTCTAAGAGCCAGAGAGCGCTCTGGGTGTCAGTCCCAGCTGCCTGATACCTTTCTCACATGGGATGTGCTCAATCGCTACAGAGAGCCTTATCTCCACAAAAACACATTTTCAACAAACAAAAATGCCAAGGTACACATACATAGCACTGTCTATAAGTCTAAACTATAGACTACCTCTCAACTAAAACTACCCAAATCTAGCCCTGCCGTTAAAAGTATTGATATCAAAACGAGGCCACGTTATAACAAGCAATATTGGCTATCCTAGCTCGCACAATTCCAAAAGCCATGCTGCCCAGTGTTTTCTAAATGATTTCATGTAACTTGGCCCAGTGTTTTTTGTACCTTACCATCTGAAGAGAATGCAGTCATTCAAAGTTTATATGGCACATGAAGGTGTTTTTATTGTGCTACCAATTTTTTATTGTGGAAATAATCGACAATTCAGCTGTGTTACAAAAATTGAAAAAATTACTGCGCTATATATTTGAACAATTGTCTGTATCCTGTGCTTTGGGCGTATGAAAACACAACATGAATAAAATACATGAGTATTATTATTATTAGAAAATTGTGTTCACAACTAAGATGTTTTATTAATTTACATCGTAAAACAAATTATAATACTGTAATTATTTGGCTAAACTTTATCTGACCCACAAACATACAGTACATTAATGGGGCAAACACATGTCTGGACAAGATGGTAAGATTAAATATTTATTTAAAAGGCCAAAATATTTTTATGCGAATTTATTTATTCATTCCACTCCCTCGTCCCTCTAGTGTAAATGATTGTTAGTTTATTGGTATAAATGTCTGTTTGTAAATGTGAATGTTCTAAGCTCCTATAAAAATGTGCCCATGAGGATAAATAAGTATTCTATCTATTTGTCTATCTTTTCTATCTTTATCTACTGTACCGGTTTTCATCTCACATGACCACATTCTCTTTAGACATGAAAAAACACAGGGCCAGGCTATCTGAAATTATTTAGGAAACATTGGGTAGCATTGCTTTGGAATAGAGCTTGTTTGATTTGTGTGAGCTAGGATAGCCAATATTGTTTGTTGTAACTTGGCCTCATTTTGATATCAACACTTTGAACGACAGGGCTAGATTTAGCAAGTTGCAATGAGTGACTTTTAATGAATATCGATACTTCTATCGGTAACGGTGGGATGTGCCTTTGCAATAAAAAAGACATTCATTAATGTTATGATTTGCTTGTTACTTTAAAGGCAGACTACCAGTTCAGATTTCAGAAGTATCGTTTTCGCGTGGGTATCAAAAAAATCCAAATGATACCCATCCCTATTCATGAATCAATTTGGCAATTGAGGTTATCTCTTTAGGAAACCCTGAAAAGTGCCAAACTCTCAGTGCTGTACAGGTGTGGAGTATGCCGCCCCATATATCCGTTTTGTTTTCTGTTTCATACTCACTTTTTTGGGTATCTCATATTTTCTGGTTTTCTAAAAATCATTGGTTAAGTTTGGGACGAAAAAGTGTTTGTATTGACCACATTATATGTGCATTACGTGCACACAACAGCAAGGATGCAGGCCAGAACTAACTCTCCTCCCAGTCCAAGAACAGCGAGCAGTCATACCCCGAAACAGGTCAACCAGTTCCGCCCCACCCTGTTCCTGGATCTACCATCCTGTAGGTTCTCACTCCAACCCTAACAAAGCACACCTCATTCAACAGCTAGAGATCTTGTTGAGCTGCCAACTAGTACTAGTAGGTGCACCAAATTAGGGCTGAAATGATAACCTACAGGACGGTAGTGTCTCCAGGAACAGGGCTGGGCAGCCCTGAGGTGAACAGAGAGCAGCTCACTTAGCGCATAGCGGGAGACTCAGGCCCGCTCCTCGTTTGTTAGCGTTTGTTAGCGGCGCGCCCGCGCGCGGGGACGGCTCGCCTCCCGCATGAATATTCAGCGTTTGAAGGCGGGGCCTCTCAGCCCGGCGTAAGGCCGATTACTCAAAGACTGATTGAGACGCCGGCGTCGGCCGCGTAAGGCAATCAGCCCCGCAGATAAGGACCCGTTACCTGACGCCGCGTCTTCCCGCCCCCCCCTCCTCCGGCGAATCCTCCCTGCGCCTCCTGATAACGCCGCGCGTTTAATGACCAGCGAAAGCTGGCAGGAGACGGACGCTAAACAGATCAACTCTCCCCGGCCCCGCCCCCAACGCCACTCCTGAACACACGGTAAAGCACACGCACAAGCGCACACACACAGGAAAACACGCACACAGGGAGAGGTGCACACACAGGAAAACACGCACACAGGGAGAGGTGCACTAAAGCATTCGCATAATCACACACCCAACAAAAATGCAGATGAAATCACACTCACACACACACCTGCACACATAAACACACACATACTCACTCACGCACGCACACAAACATACAAACACACACCACACACAGACATCCACTCACATGCACACACACACAGACACTCGCTGAGCACGCACACACACACACACACGCACGTGCATTCCACACACACACATTCACACCAAAAAGCACATGGACAGAAACTGACAAACAAATACGCAGAATCTCTCATTCTCTCTCTCTCTCGCACAAACACCAGCACACACAGGCTGCACAATGAAAACACCCTCCATGCCCTCACTGCCACCCCCCCAACCTTTCCTGTAAACCTCTCCACACTATAGGTAGTCCCCACTCAAGCTGGTTTCTTCCTGGCAGATTACAATTAGCCAGGGATTCTCCTTGAGGGCAAAAATGTGTTCCTGTCAGATACCGTGATCCATTTGACTCTAATGTAATTATTCTAACAAGCCTCCCGGTGCCCTCGTCAATGGAGATTAAGGGCGCTCTCACCCACCGTGCAGATTCACCTTTGGCACCTCCTCTGAAACTAACCTCTAAGCTCCCATCCAGAGCACTGAGCTCCCGTACGGAGCGCCCCCGGTCTCCCCCCCCCTCCGTCCACCCCCACGTGTTTCGGATCCGCCCCCCCCCCCCCCCGCCGCCATTGTTTTTCGTTTCGTTTTTCCGCTTTCCGGGAAAAAGGGCGGCAGCGATAAGGCCGCCCCCGTAGAGGGACAGCGGGCGCGGCTGACAAAAGGCCGGCGTCTCCGCTGACCCTCTCTCCGGCGGTAACCACGGCGGCGGGTTTGTGTCGTCCGCGCGAAACCCGGGGCCCCCCGGAAAGGGGCCGCCGCGCGTCTGCCAAAAAAGGACCGAGCGCCCGCTCCTCTGAAAGATTACACAGCTGGCCCTCGTTGCCAAATTACAATCCGGTACTCTCTCTCTCATTCGTCCTCAATATCTCTCTGCCTTTCTCTCTCCCTCTGCCCCCTTTCCTGGGATACATGGTTTTGACATCAAAGTGGCAGAGAATATTAATTCTGGCTGAACTATCTGCTCTGTGCGCTGGGATCAGGCAGAGGTGAACGATCGCGCTTTGTTCCACTTGAAGGAGAAGCAGGGGAAGAGAGAGAGAGAGAGAGAGAGAGAGAGAGAGAGAGGGGAAAAAAGATTGAAGAATGATGACAGAGCCTTCTGACTGCTCTTGATCTGAGGAAAAAGAATCAAACCCAAAATGTTTCCAGAAACCTATAAATGTGTTTACTTTGCCTCTCTAAAAAAAAGGTCAATGGTAAGCTAGTGGCCATAAGCTAGTTATTATTACTAGCTTATTAGACTATTATATAAGTTATAGTGCCCTGTGTAACTTACTGTGCTAATGCACTATTAGGATGACTGTAATCACTGTATCTTGAGGGTTTTTAAAAATTCAACAACACCCTCAAGTATATTCCCGACAAATTGGTGGGCTTCTCCTCTGTCGACAACTTCCAAAAGGGCGACCGACTCCCTATATTCCTCTTTTAATGGGGAAAATGGTCCTGTCAGGGCCAGGATTTAATAAAATGCAGACGGTTTCAAATTAATTTGGAGAAGCCCGCAGACACTTTCGCGCGTGTATCGGCCATAGCGCGTGATAGCAGACCAGTACTGACGGCGGTCCCAATCCGTCTTTCGACAAGCTCAGCAGTACAATTACACTATCACCGCGAGTCACGCAGATTCTCTCGATTTCTACTCCCAGAATTTAACCCACATTGATGACTGCTACAGTTTTCGCTTCTTCCCTTGTTGAAAATCTCATTACAAATATATAGGCCAGTAGTTTCACGGATGAAGAAAAAAGAAAAGTGTGTATTAACGCCAATTTCCATGTCTTTGAAATCGGCCTTCACAAAGACAAGGGATAATGAGGAAGACAAAGGGTGAGATGCACCAGAGTTTTAGAGATGTGCAGAGGGGAGAAGAAGTTTTTTGGAAAGAGTCCGGAAAATTCTAACCCGGGCGCTTGCTGTGAACGGGGTGTGTCTGTGGCTGGCAGCCCCCTGGTTTCGCAACCGTGGTAGCTACGCTTCCAGCCGCGGTCCGCATTAGCCATCAATTACGGTTGACGAGCATTAGCCCAAACAACAAGCGAAACGGCACTTAACCCCCGGAAAACACAGGGGAGCCAACCTCATACAGGAAGAAATTACGTTCGGTGTCAGAATAATGTTGGCCACTCCCGCCTCTCAGTCCGGTGCTTGAGTAAACACTGTGGACTCGCGTAATGCGCATCAGATGTTGTGTAATTATACTACTTAAAACATTCCTTTCCCAAAACACAGGGTTCAGCGGCGTGGCTAACGTTTAGAGGCGCTAATGTGCAAATATCAAGCAGGAGGTGACGAGGGCGCTTTCTTGACAGGCGGCAAAGGAGAACTGAAACGGCAAAGTTCCCAAGGACCCCAGGGCGAAGCGGGATTGCGGACAATTTCCCTTCCTGCTCGCCAGACGCCGGTCCAGAACCACTTCTCTGAAACACGGCTGGGATTATTAAAACTAATAACACCACAAAATTGAAATAAATGAACACTGCTGTGGTGTATTGCGCAAGATCGGAGGAAAACGAGCCTTTCTGAGTTGTAATGCCAGCGACAATTGGATGACATCATTAAGAAAAAAGCACAGGAATACATTCCTACGGAGAGTTTTATAACAAACTTTAAAACAGTAATGCCTGTCCCTTTTTAAAATTGTTATAGATAGATTTTTCTGGCAGCTAGCAATTGATTGATACAACAAACAGCAGGTTAAGTTCCCATCTAATCACTGGTTGAGCAGTTCTGACCTGAGACACCAGAGCCCAAAAGGGTGAAAGTCACCTTCATACTTCACTGTTATGGACAATTATTATCACTTGCGGCTTATCTATAGATCTGGTGTAATTAAACATGCGAAAGATCACTGGCAATGAGGATGCCTCATGGTCAGACCCCCAAACCCCCTCAACCCCCCCAAACAATGCAGTGGGCCCTCTGAAGGAGGTCTGCTCCAGGTTCAACGGGTTCTGACGGAATAAAACTCCTCGGTACTCCTCTTTGAGCTGAGTAATAAAGGGTAGGGAGGAAAGAAAGGTAAATCAAAGACGGGAATGACGACAAGAAGAAGCAGCCTGACATCGAAGGTCACATGATCGCCCGAAGAGTGCCGGTCCCCACAGACCGTCTGGACTGATTGATAATGGATTCCCCATGTAGCCCCAAAAAAAAAAGAGAGAGAGGCAAAACGAAAAACGAGACAAGAACAACACAGGTTTTTCTTTTTTCCACTGTGGAGGAGTCATTTTTTCGTTGACCGATCTCATGAGTTATAGAAAGAAAATGAGGAACTCTGTCCCTCCTTGTAAACCGCGCTCCTTTCTCATCGCCGCCTCTCGCCGACGCAGCCCGACAGGAAATCCAGCCGAGTCCAGATTGATGCGGAGGAGATGGCCCCGATAAGGGCTCGTTTTCAGCGGAGAGGCGAGCGAGGCTGAGGAACGGCGGCCGCGGCTGGCCGAAACCGACCAATCGGCCGCGGCGAGGGATGTTAGTTTAACGGCGTCGTCCGAGGCGGCGAGGCGTTATCTGCGAAATGCCGGCCGAGCCCGAGCCCGAGCCCGACCGTGACCCCCCTCCCCTCTTCCCTGCGTTTCATCCAGTTGTTTTATTTTCCCTCTCCCTCCCTTTTTTCTTGGAAATTTAGAGGACCACCAATAAAAGTTTGGGGGATGACAAGGTCTGGTTGTGTAAAAGCCTTTCAGCTGTGGAGCCTTCCCCGGCTCAGGGCTTCCCTGCACTAAATAAACACTCCTCCGTTTGTTACTCTTTCCCTTCTTCAAAGGGCCTCCACTTTGTTCCTGATAACGCCGCATAGATCTGACCTGTGTCTACTGCTCCGGGTTCCACAGAGCAAATATTCTGTCACAACACACCACCCTCCTCCTCCACCACCACCACCCTCCCCCCCCCCCACCCCCCACCCCCACCCCTATCATCTCCCCGAACCCCCACCCCCAGCCTCAAACATCCAGCCCACACACCAGGACGCAAATGTGTGCAAATCTGCCGCCGCGCAGTTTAAACGTTGAATCCGCTTTACATTTCAAATGCCCCTAGCTGGGGTTTGCCCTGCAAGAAAGGGCAACCCGGGGGGAATGTTTGAGTTGGGCAAACTGAGTATTGTGAAATCTTCGCGTTGGTAAGGGCGCTGGCTGTGGTGTGTGCTTAGGGCCTACGTTCAAAATATCTGACCTCATTTTTCCTTGAAAATTTGAAACTGGTATCTATTTCCAATTATCCAATTTTGGGCATAGCAAAGTGAATTTAAGACATTAGGGCTAGAGTAAGCAATCTCAAACTGCTTAGCACTGTACAGCATTGACGGTTACAAACCGGCTAGCCCCTTATTTGTCACGCATCATGTTACCATTCTGGAGAATTATGAACAAATTGTGCCGCCAGACCAACGCACAGTTGTGCACTACCCCTACCTCCTTTTTCTATTAAAAGGAAAAAAATTATTTTTCCCCCCTTGTTCCCGGGGGGACGTTTATTCCTGTGGCGCCGTGGGGCCGGGGGGAAGCCTGACGGCGCATCGGTTATGGGGGGCGACGGAGAGTGACGGAACCGCAGCCCGGCGCGCACGGTGCGGCAGGGGAGGGGGGGGTGTGGGGGGTGTGGGGGGGTTTGGGGGAACGGCGAACGCGTGACCTTGCGAGCGACCCGGGGCTTAGACCAGCGCAGTCAGCACAGGGAGCTAAATGAGCCGGATTACAGCCGAACGGACCGAAGGGGAAAAAAACCAAAAAACTCCCTCAGGCTACAGAGTCAGAGGACAGTCATCATTGTGGCTGAGTGACATCATGGGTAATCACAGTAAAAAAAAAATTTTTAAAGTAAGGACCGGTCCGGCCCGATTCTTCTCTCATAGGAAGTTAAGGACAACACCAGGGATGCACAACTCCAGTCCTGGGGGGCCGGTGTGCATGCTGGTTTGCTTTTGTTCCAATGAACTACCTTAGTTTTAGTTTTCTGACAGCTCTATAAACTAGGCTGGTTAACTCCTGGACTTGAGCATAGCTCAGACTTGCAGTCTGCAGCTGTAGCTGGTGCTTGTGTAATTGTCAGATGAACATATGATTGAGCTAATTGAGTAATTAAGAAGAGAAGTTGGCACAAAATCCTGAAACCCCAGGGCCACACAGAAAGTTGAATGGATCGTTCAAGGCTACTGCTACTGCTACAGGACTTTAATTGTCAATGATAACATTAGAGGTTTTTTTTATTTTTTATCAATGTTTAAGAGGAAATTTTTAAAATCAAAAATCATTTAGCAACGTTTTTCCCTTCTTCCTGCATGAACATTTTTTTCCCCCACTTTTCCACAGGAGACCAAACAAATGACGAAAAAAAAAAACTACCCAGAGATTCGTTAGCCCATACCAAACGCGCAACATTCTTTTCGGCGTCCTGCGAAATTTCAAGAGAGCTGCGTCACCGGGAAATGTCGGAAAACGCGCAGAGCAACGCCACGCAAGATTTGTGGCGCGGTTTATGCAGAATCACATCGGGGGACTAAACAGGAGAAGGAGGAGAAAAAAAAAAACGAAAAAAAAAACACACCGCACATACGCAGAAACTTAATAACGCGGCCGCGACGCCGTAAATATCGCCGGGGAAATGACTTATGGACTCGGGCGCGGAGTTAGCGGTTAATATGGCCGTATCGAATGCATGGGAATACGCTCCTACTGAGAAATGGGACAAAACAGGAAATGGCTTTACGGTTTTCCCCGGGCGTGAGGGGGCCATAACTGTCACATCGGTTTAGCCGCAGTGTTTGCAGGACCGGGGGCCCGTCTGTTTAACGGTTTTGGGCCGGGCGGAGTAATTAAACGGAGTCCCGCTCCGGAGACGCTCTTCCCAGACCCCCGAACTTGGCACGTCCCCAAGCCCGCCCCGCGCCAGACCCCGAGAGCACCTGTGTGTGCACGCTGGCGGAGATGCTAAACCCAATACTGCCCCCCCCCGCCCCCCCACCCCCCCCCCCCCCACCCCACCTGCCCCGTTCTGTAAAGGCACTCAGTCTCCGAAGCTTCCGTAGTTCGAACCGTAACCAGGCAACCTCAGTGCCCCTCTGCCCTTCTATTTTGAGTGACAGTTTATTTTCTTTCTTTTTTATTATTTTTTTGCCCCCATTCACAAGACATGTAGTTATATTTGTGGAGCAAGCCATGGTGAACAAGGCCACAACAATAATACATTGATATTAAACTAAAAAAAAGACCACTACGACAGACAAGACAAAACAAAACCTTGATTCCTTTTCATTTTTTACATAGAAATTAATGCATGCGAGTCACAAAAATGTTGAATGGATATTTCACATTCTAGGGTTCATTGATATTATTCGATTTAAATGCATATTGTTTGGCCTACAAAGTTTTTGTGTGTAATGAAGGATATTTTCGCTATTTAGAGAAGTTTTTGATGAGCCAGCTTTATCGTGGCTATTATAGGCGTTTGTTGATTTAAAGCAAGAAAATACACTTCAAGTAATTCCACAGCATCAGGTGCTGTGACCTTATGACTCCAGATGTTGTACATATGTGTGTTACCTGATTATTATATTCAATATTCTTTTAGGATGGAACATGCAACTTGCTGCACTTAAGGAAAGAAGTAGAGGCACAATATAAAAATGCTTGTGATTGTGAATAAATACTATAAAATCTGTTCATAAGCCCAGCCTTTGGAAACATAACATAACATAACATATATAATTCCTAAAAGTTGTCTAAAGTTAGGGGTAAAAATCATTTCAGGGTCACTGGAGAGGTTTCTATGCTTTTACTGCTGACGGAGGGAAAAAATACAAGAGGACTTTTAAAAAAATAGGACTTATAAAGAGGAGTCACAGAGGTCAGTTCTTACATGCTTACACTAAGGAGAGGAGCTGCGGAGGTTCAAGAGGAGGTTCCTCGCGTCGCGTTAAAGGAAATAAACCAAACGCTCCGGCTGAAAGACCGGCCTGGAAAACAAACCGTCGCTAAACCGCGAACTTCAGCGGACACGAAATGGACGGGTTCAAGAGGGCCGCTTCCCATTGTTTATCATCGCACCCAAGCTGGCGCCCTCCAGAACATCATGGTAGGCTGGGTTTTCTTTTTTTTTCGTGGGGGGGGGGCGCAACACAACTGAGCCTGATGTTCTGGAAAGTTCATGATAGCAGGGTGTACCCCAAAGAGAAGGTGTAATATATGCGCTTACAAAACTCTTCCCCTCCTACCCCCAACTTATGCCATAAAGGCCATGCCCCACAGTCTTTCTGATACACAACTGCTCAAGGTCATTTATCTCTTAAAGGGAAGGAGGCAGTGTGTGTGTGTGTGTGTGTGGGGGGGGGGGGGGGGGGGGGGCAAGACAGCAGGCCAGACACTGCACATCCCATGGAGAGTTCATGTGAGCAGAGTGTACTACCCTAAGAGGACGTGTTATCACACTTACAAAAGTCTTCCCTACCCTACCCTACCCCCAACTTTAATTTGTCAGTTGCACCATAAAGTCCACGTCGCACAGATGCACAACTGCTCAAGGTCTCTTATTTCCAAAAGGGAGGGACGCAAACCTTTGCGTGCGTGTGTGTGTGTATATGTGTGAGGGGAGGGGGTGTCCAAATCAGCCGGCCAGACGCTACATATCCTGGGGACGATCGAAATGGGGGGAGAACAGGACAGTGAACGGCGAAAAGGGGGTCCGGGTGTGGGAGAGGACCACCTACAGTACGGCCGGGAGACCGGAGCCTTGGGGCGTCCGCCGACATCGCCCGCATAAATAACAGAGACGCCGGCCGTTCATCATTACTTATTGGTGTATGTACATGCTTGGCTCTGCTGGAACATGATTGGTCGGTGCATTCATCAATCTGATAGGGATCGGTCCCATACAGTGGAGATAAATCATTAGTCTGGCCGGGACCAACGCGTCTCTTTATAGATAGTGATTATTGATGGCCTAATCTCACCGGCGCATGTTTGCGTAATAAGATAATGCTAATAACCATAATAACGATAACAGCAATGTTCACAACTAGAGAATTAATAACGTGAAGGTATTTATAATAACTAATAAATAATACATATAATTATGATCATTATACATTTTATTTGCTGATGGTGATTCGTATGATGATGGGAATGATTATAATTATTATGATTATTGTTATTGTTGTTATTACAAATAATAAGCAGAATAATGATGCCGATGATTGTAAGAAGTTATAATAATAATAATAATAATAATAATAATAATAATAATAAATGTACTTTTCAGAATTTTCTCTAGCATCTATTTTGCACAGGGTGATGATACTATAAGTCTAATAACCAAAAGAATTACATGAATTTATGTCTAACAGTATGGCTCTACAAGTGCATGCTCTCATCTGCTTTCACTCCATGTGAAATTATAATTCATTAGCTTGTGATACTAAGACTGAATCACATGACAAACTGTTAAACCTTTACAGCAATCCCTTGCATGCTAATCTAATTTGTGAAAATAACATTGTCTCCAACATGGGGACATTTGCATATATCATGCATGATTTACTTGGAAAACAGATTTCATAATAACAATAAGGTATTTTCCCTGGGTCACTGTGATTAATAGTTAATATAATGCTTTTCTTAACTAATCAACTTAAAGAAACACACAGAAAGACTCTAAGCATATCATTAATACTGTATTCATAAGCCAATTGAAAAAAAAGCTTAAGACAAGACAGTAGTAGCGTCTATACACAAGAACACAGAACTTGATTGCCTGTTACAGTCTTCACTAACATGTAGTGCAACCTGTGTATGGCATGCATGTATATTTATCTATGTGTGTGCGTGTGTGTGTGTGTGTGTGTGTGAATGTATGTATGCATGTACGAACATACGTATGTAAAATTATCTTTCAGCTCAAGCATTTACTAAAGCTATCTTGTTTACGTTAGAGATTTTTCTCGCATGTTTTTCTTTCTTCTTCGGTGATATTTTGCAGAAATGCTTTTAAAAGCCCCAGAGGGTAAATACTGTTCCAAAAGTAAACAGAGAAAGGGTGACCTTGCCAGAGTTGGCTGCTGACAGCCAAGCTGTTTTAAGACTTTGAGCAGCAAGGGTCAGGGTTATAAACAAGCCCATTCCAATGCTGAGGGGAAAAAAGAAAGAAAGAAAAAGCTTTGGCAACGAACAAAATTAATGAAGCACTTCAAAAGAAAGATTTTTTTTTTCTTTCTGAGAGCTGTGTGGAATAAAAATAAAAATATTAAAAGCTGTGATTTAAAAATAAGAAAATAATTACACCAAAGATTAAATAATAATAATAATAATAATAATAATAATAATAATAATGACATGGGGGAAATTCCTCTGACTTATTTAAGGCCGGATGTGTGTCACTTCAGTGGAATCTGTTTTTGGGTCCACTCAAGTGACACAGGTCAGCTCGTCTTGGCTTTAAGCGGACCGGTCAGTTCTTCAGACACGCAACCCGATAAGCTTCAGATGCCTTCACAAAGTGTCTGATCCGGAGAACACACGTCGCTGTTTTCCGAATATATAACTTCAATTCTGAATATATAAATTCAATTCTGGATATATAAGTACAATTCCCGAATATATAAATTCAATTCCCGAATATATTTACAATTCTGAATATATAAATTCAATTTCTGAATATATAAATTCAATTCTGGATATATAAGTACAATTCCCGAATATATAAATTCAATTTCCGAATATATAACTTCAATTCTGAATATATAAACTACAATTCCGAATATATATATATAACTCGGTTTATAATCAGGCATATCACAAGACAGCCGTTTTTACTTTTTGAATTATTTCTTTTTTTTTCTTCATGGGCTACTGAGTGAGAAAAACAAGTTTAACATTAGCATCAGTAAAATTTGACAGTACAATCAAGGATAAGCAAACAAAAACGTTAAATAATTAAAATTTGAATGAGGCAATAATTCGGACTTCATTAAGGGGTCCTTATTTTCTTGGTATTAGGACCTTTCAAGTAGGGGCACCAAATTTCAGAGAAATTTGGAGAAGTGTCTCAGGTTGTAAACAGGAGCAGGGAAACGTTCGCCTGGTTGAGAGCCTCGGCGAAATAGCATGCAGACCTCTTCCTCCGTAGTTTGGTGTGCGCTGGAACTTGGAATGTCATAAAATCAGTTAGCGAGCTATATGTTATGTTATGATTAGCAAATTACGTTTTAGCCAGCTAGCTTGTTAGCAAGCACATATTTGGATATTCAATGTTGAAACTGCAGATGCACGTTTATTTTAGTTGTTAATTGTAATTACAAAATGTATTGACGGACATCGCGACAAGCCTACTTAAGATATATCAGCTGATTTAAAAATGTGTGGGTAGTTTTTATCAGCGATGAAAACAAACAGCTCCTTAATATTTGACACAAAGTTTGCATGACATTGTAAGAAATTACCAGTTAGAGCTACTCAATGACTTTTTCAGTACCATTATAGCAAACCCCTTATTAGCACTCTTTCCTCAGACACCTTGAGGAAGTTCAGTTGGTAATGTAGGAATTAACAGCTAGAGCAGGGATGCCAGACTCCAGTAATGGAGGGCCACAGTGTCTGCATTTTTGTGTGCATTTCAGCATGAAGTTAATGGAAGTTACTGATTGCTTGAAGTCCACACACCTTCACTCATAGTTATAACTACTAGCATTGAACATGAAAAAAACACAGCAATGCAATGATTCCACATGTTACTTAAACCTCCACTTTAACGATTAATGTTACACAGCGACTGTTACATATACCATTCGATAAGGAATATAAGCTCGCTCATGGTCACTCCATTTACTTCGCACTATACTCCGTGATCATGTCAACCTTCACCTACATGCCCACTCTGCTAAAAACATATTGTTTCAACTACGGAATTTCGTATGGCCAGGCTTTCTGTTGCGTGTATGATAGTATGTTTCTTGGTACAAGTGTGTTCGTGAATGTGAATGTGAATGTAAGATGCTGCCAGGGAAATGTCCCCATGCGGATAATGAAGTTCTCTATGTATGTATGTACAATATGTGTTTTACATGCAGTATTTATTGTACGTAGCAAATATACAATAACTTGCACATGTACTCAAATTCAGTTCAGAAGCAAGTATAAACATGTTTACTGAAGAAATGTGCTTCCTGTCGTTGCTCAGCAGCAGTTTTGTACATTAATGAATTTATACATTAATTTCAGTGTACAATGTTCAATGTGTTCCATGAGACAATTCGAAATATTTGTCTCTTTGATCTGACAAAAAGTTTGCATGACAGTGTGAAATGGTACGATTAGAAAACACAGGGCCAAGTGACTTGAAAGAACTGAGGAAATGTTGGGTAGCATTGCTTTGAGATACATCTTATGTCATTTCGGTGAGGCAAGATAGGCTATATTGTTTGTAGTATCGTAACTTGGCGTCATTTTGATATCAATACTTTTTAGTAACTTGGCATTTTTGTACGTTGAAAACGTGTTTTTTATGAGATTGCATTTAGACTACAGCAGTTGCCATGCCTCCAAAAAAAAAAAAAAAGATTGCATCAGACCCTCAGGTGACGAATATTGTGGGGTTTCAGTGACATAAAAGCCTCATTACAGAACCTTCAAAATCCCTGATGGCAATGCCACCCGGTCCCTTAAGTGGCACCTCTCACTAAAAGAGTCTTCAAGGGAGGATTCACCCTTTAATTAGAGCGTGATTTTGAGAAAACGGCGGTGAGGCCTTGTGGGAGTTTTCCGTCGAGCCCTGTGGAACACCTGAGGGAGGATAAACGGGAGCGGGATTGTGCTCCCCCTGCGTTGTGCGCCTTCGAACCGTTTCACCCTTTCTTACAGAACATCAAATCCCAGAACCCAACCCAACTGTACAACAAATGCCACAGAAATCATAATCTGGTACAGTTGAATGCACTATGACATAGGATAAAGATGACACAAAAAATACAGATTGACCAGCTGTGTAATGGTCAGATATCAGTACATATGTTTGGTATAGGGGACATCTATGTACTGTTTTAGCATAGAGCACTTCTCTACACTGCTTCGGCATGTACAGCATCAATATACTGTTTTAGTAGAACATGTGAATGAGTAGACCCAGCTAGTTCTTAGCAATTCTTGGGTTATATATTATATCAGGGTTAGGGAAATTTTATTTCAGTTCAGGAAATGAATTACAATTCAATTCCTGAATTCAAAATACCCATGATGTTCTATGGGGCATTTACTAGGAATGACTTGAATTTCAGCTTATTTCCTGAATCGGCTGAATCGAGACGGAATTGACCCTAAATCACATCACAATTCACAGACGCGCCGTGACTGTACCCCACCCGCACCGGTAATTTGTAGGGGCTCACGGATGTGCCTGTCATGTACAGGGACATAACAACACGGTTCTCATCGCATTAAAGACAAAGCGGTTAAAATGAAGAGGGGATTTCTGCGCTTCGGTGCCCACCTCCCCGACGGCGCGCCCTGGGTTGGAGAGCTTCGTTGGCTGGGCTCCTTTGGGTGACGTTTGTCACGTCCAGGGGCCTTGTTATATACACCGCGCTCCCCTCCAAGGCCATACGTCATCCTTATGGCTTTGGTACCTGGCAACCCGGTGATAAGGGAGAGATGTTCAATCACGTAACTTGCTAATATTTCAAATTCCATACAGTCTGCCTCCCGGTAAGAGCTACCCCACCCACTGCACCTCCAGCCCCCATACCCATGGACTGCCTTTAGGGTGCAGCAGCCTGTACCACTGCTCTCCTGGAACAGGAACTACTGTAACTCTTTGACCTCTCTCCTCAGATTCTCCTTAGCGAAATGGGGACCAATCCTGTACCTCAGAAAAAAATCTTCTTGTTCTCATAAAACAATGGCTTGAGAAAAAGGAATTTGGCTTTGAAAGGATTTTGGCAAAAAAAAAAAAGTGCATTGTTTGCATTTTCAACACAGACACTTTTTTTAAATAGAAAATTCTCTCACAATTTTTCTGAGGGAATTTTGAGGGCCAATGGGCTTAATGCAGGAGGTCATGGTTCTCTCAAGCACAGGAAAAATACTGGATGACATGGCAAGCATCAGAGTCTACGCAAACGCTTACTGCGTCCCTCACATACGTCGAAAATCTAGTTTCAGAAAGGAGAAGTCCTCCCCAACATTTTCATCACTTGTATTTGCTAATTAGCACAATTCTTCAGCCAGGAGAGGAGACCTAATTGGTGAAATCGGCCGGCCGAGTTCATGGGTGGAAGAAATGCAAGGCAGGATTTTTACTCTCTGACCCCTGGAAGTTCCACCGCTGGCCCCCTTCCTGTACGGCGGCCCGAGCCCACGCTTCCTCTCCTCAGCTGGGCGTTCGGCAGACCCGCGCGGGGCGCCGGTTCGCTTTCTTCCCGCCGTTTCAAAGGAGGAGGAGGAGGAGACGCGGCCCGCCGAGCTCCCGTGTTTGCGCAGCTTTTTCAGAGACGGCAGTTTAGCAGGTGCCTACTGCTGTACATACAACCAAAATCCACGGCTAAGAGGATTAAAGCAAGGGATGATATCTTTCTAGTAAAAAAAAAAAAAAAAACGCTTTCGCAAAAAAAAAAAGAAGAAGAAGAACGTAATGCTGGGCTCCTCGTTCTCCTGTTTATTTTGTGAAAAACAGGCGTTAAGCTCCGTTAAATGGGTCTCCATTCACTCGAGTGGGTGCATTAGAAGATAAAAATGCGCGCTGTGCTTCGAAGTTTCTCCTTCCCCTTAAATACACCTGCAATCCACTCTTTGTGGAACTAAAGACAGGCCCAAGAAAGAAGAAGCAAGCCACTTTCAGCAGAACCTATCGGCAAGCTTTCCTCAGGAACCAGAGTACAGAACTGTGTCACTGAGAGGTTTTTTTTTTGCTACACAAGGAAACAAATAAGCCATAACACACACACACACGCACACACTCACACACACGCACGCACACACATGCTCCACAACTCCCCTTTCTTTCCGTGACAAAGTCATTCCCTGTGATAGGCAGTGGATGTCTATCTCCAGAACGTAGATTAAAATAACAAAAAGCTAATTATCCAAGGCGGCAAACTTCAAATAATGAAGAGAGGAGAAAGAAGACCCACGAGGGCCTGTTGATGATTCAAAGCAGTTGCGTCCTTACGGTGACACTCTGACAATTGACTCAACTCATCTTACACCCATTGGACAGGTTCGCGACTCCTTCACGGGCCCAAATAATGAAGAAAACCACCTGGTTTATATGCCAGTTGCCATAGTATTCTCACCCCCATCCCCCCCCCTCCCCTACCCCCCACCCCCCGCAGTCCCTCAGAAGCACTTGCTGTGACTACCTGGGGCCTGCTGCTCACTCATGGAGAGAGAAGGGCTGAGTGTTTACATCGGCTAGGCCCGGCTCAATGCCTGGGGGTGGAGTGTGAGCCGGCCCACTCCCGCCTCCCCTCTCCTCCCTCTTCTGAAAGAGAGAATTGGGCCGTTCCGGGGATCAATGGCCCTCCCAGCTGGGGTCCCCCTCTCATTCAGCCCCGAGCCAATTGTGAAGGAGTGTTTTGATGAACACTGTTCAACTCAGACTCTAAAACACACTCCAACGCCCAAGTGCTGAGATGAAGCATTGGACCTTAACCATCTCTGATCACACAATGGGGCACCGATGCGACTGTGGAAAACAAGATATTTTGCCCACTGTCTTCAAGAAGAAGAAGAAAACCCAAAAGAAAACTCAAAAATACACAGAAATACTCTACTGCAGACTTAACCCATTGATGCCCAAATTTGTCCCAGAGATTTCTTTTAAAAGCATCTACAGACATCCAAAAATGGAAAAAGAATGGTAGAGACTCTGGCAACTTTACCGGCAAGCTTAAATGGGTTTAAAAGAGAAAGCCATTTTGGTTAGTAGAGATCTAATAAGCAGGTGAATAAACACTGGTTGGATTACTTTGTGCACAAAATCAATAAATACATAAATGCATAAATAAAAGCATTTTTCCCCAAGTTGTATGGAAGACCATGCCAAAATTTAAAACACAGTTGGTAGCATCCAGTGAAACCTTCACACCAGGACTATACATCAGTCAAGACACTTTTACATTGTACATACATGCAGAAACGTGTGTCCTAAGGAGGCATGGCAGTAAAAATCTCTTATTGGCAGGCAGTTATTTAAATATTCATAATGCAACTCAAATGGCTTGTTTGCCATGTAAAACTTAACTTTAGCTAGTTAGCTAATACATTTGTTATCTATACTACTGGCTTTGGACTGCTAGCTCATTAGAGATGTGCTTGCCTAAAAGACTTTAAAACAAAAATGCTTTTTATTTGTCTTCAAACAAAAGAATTGCTTAAAACATTTGTTACTGATTGCTCAGAGAGCCTCAAATTGACATGAGCACTGGTTATTGTAAATTAGCAATAAAGTGGTTTTATTCAGGAACACAAACCCAGAAACAGCTTTCTTGTCTGACTGACAGAACAGACGGCCACTGGCCTTATCTTTCTTCACCATTATCAGTGCAGTAATTACAATGAGGTGAAGCACTATAAATCTCAGTTCACAAACTCCTACACTTCATTGGCAAGCCAAGCCAATCGCTATTTAGTAATATTCTGGATAGTGATATTCTGTCTACTGCTGCCAGAAAGCTGCTAACAAAATACTTCGGCAATACAAATTAACCCAAGTGACTTTCATCCCAAAAAGAGAAAGTCAATGAAACCCCCTGAGCTTAGATCATATTCATTTTGTCTTTTGATCCTGTGCTAAGTATCTTGACCCATCAGTTTAAAACATTAGCAAGACCCGCAATGATTTATATATTCATGAACGCGTATTTTTTTTACCTTTCGAACCCGCAACCTTGCAGCTGAACCGAGGTACGCGTTTCGGTGCGCTTGGAGACAGGTTTATGACTCGGCGTGAATAATTTGTCACAGCTCGTTAGAAAACTCTGCTGCGAGGCCTCGCTTCGAGTCGAAATCACGCGCCGATTGAAGCGCCTTCTCTTCGCAGTGATTCTGGGATGGATGCGGGCGTCCTCCAAGGCAAGCTTTTCCGTCCGCATCCTCGTCGGTTCTTTGATCGGGAGCTTTTCTTTGCCCTCGATATAACACGCGGGTTCCTGAACTTTTGATCTTGCTTGGAAGACTGAGGAGCACGGCAAAATAAACAGATGAAAATGTCGGAAGTGCAAGTTCAGGTGCAGTTCAGGCAGGTCTTTTTTGCCTCTCTTAATGTTTTGCCATCTTCTGGAAGCAAACAAATGCACATGCACATAGGAACAGACATAAGAACATCTATGATTAAAATTCTTGAGGTTACAGATGGGGGTGGGGGTGATGTGTGATGCCTACATGTGTGATGTCAATGTTTTGATGTTGAAACAAAAATTCCATTCAAGATCTGCAAAAACGTTTCTGTTCTTAAAGGGTAAGCATCTGCAGCTATTGATAGAGCAGTTAGCATGCAGCTCGTATTGCCTAATATCCTTGTTCTGGATGCACAAGGAAGGACACACACAAAAAAAATCAAAACAGATTCTAAGCATCTATTGTTGTCATTACTGACTATAGTCTGGCCAAGCCTTGACTTCTGGATGATGTCTGGTAGTTCCACATAGTTTTGTGATTTTTTTGTTGTTGTAGCATTTAGTGTCATAAAGGCAGTCTCTTAGTTTACTAATTTACACTGAAGAGCAGCTTAATTGAGGTCGTGAACAGAAAAAGGAATTGGGCTGGAGTCCGTCGCTGCTCGACCACACTATTCTTCCTCTCCCATACAACCCCTCCAAGGCAGGAGGTTTCCATGGAAGCACAGCTGCTTCTTCCACATTCCCTTCTGCTCTTCTTGCCCACTTTCTTGTTTATTTTTCACCTCACCCTTACCAAAGCTGGTCATGTTCATTTCTTTGCTGCCCTTAACCCCCCCCCCCCCCGCGCTCCCGTTCCTTTGCTGGTTTCGTAAGAATATTTAGGAAAATGACACATCATCGCCCACTGCCTGGTACATAGAAACAGAGTGCATGCAATGCATTTGCATTTATATATATATATATATATATATATATATATATATGTATGTATATATATGTATATATATTTTGTTTTTCTTTTACTTCAGTGGGATCTGATTTTATTCTAGTTATATCTATGCCCTGTGGAGAAGCTGCAGCTGAGCATCCTTCAGACTAATGATACTTTTTACTTTTTATAGCTTCTTTCCGTTTTCAGTCTCTCTCTCTCTCTCTCTCTCTCTCTCTGTCTTTTTCTCTTCCTCTATCATTTATGTAACAGTATTAAATTGACTTGGAGGTTTGAGCTTCAGAGCTACATGTAATGATCATGTCACGAGAAACGAGCCTCTTGTACACACTGTTCTTGTTTTTATTTCACGCTCAGTGTCATGACCCTCCACAGTTCAGTGAAGTACGCTGATACATCTGGCCCACATTTTTCTATTTTTTATGTCAGGATCACTTTTATTATGCCATTGTGTCCAGTATTATGCCTTTGACGTAAGAAGAAAAAAGGCAATTGCTAATGCTGTATCTTTGCCCCACCAAATCTGGAAGACAAACCAATGCAAAAAAAAAAAAAATTCCAGATGGTTCCTGAACATTTCACAAAGCTAGACAGGAGAAAGGGCAATCTGGTGTAAATTGACCACATTCCACTGTCCTTTCTTAAGCGGTTTCTATTCGCAAAAGCGGTCTAGATGTTGACCAAATATCCACGCTCGCCGTCTTGGGTCAACTTTTAAGAGGCTCTGAATCAACAGAGCCCAGGAGCAGAGGGCAGAAGGGGGCGGGGCCTGTTTCCTAGCCATCAGCTCAACTCGGCAACGCTGCACCCGAGACCTCCGGGTCGACGCGCTTTCCTATTTCACGTCCTCGCAAACGAACGTGATCAGAACTTGCACTTCAAAGAGGGGAAAACAAAAAGCAGACCCCCGAAGGTAGGAGATTAATCTAACGCAGGGCGCACCAGTTTCGGGTTTCTCTGAGGAGAAGGCCTCCGATGGAATGTTTATTAAAGGGGTGTAGAGGAGGTGTTGAAAAGTTTGCGAGCGTGCGTCCGGGAGGGAGAGAAGATGGGTGGGGGTTGTGAAATCCCCCCCCCTCCCCCTCACTGAGGCGCATATGGCCAGAGCTATCGGTTATTTGCAGATGTTAAGAGGTCACAACTTGTGCGAAACTTTACCTCCCAAAGGACGCACAAATACGCAGATGTTCAACAGATTATACGGGGAATATCTGCCATAAGTATAAAAATTTTATTCACATATATGCGCACTCACACACACACACACATGCATTGTATTTGCATTTATGCGTTTAGTTTTTGTTCAAGTTCTTTATTTCTGAAACAGATCAGAATCTGGAAAAATAACCGTTGGTGAAATATGCATTCCTGAACCCTGAACCATTTAACCCTTTAAAACCCACTTGGACCAAAAACTTTTTAAATCCATCGAGACAAAAGTGAAAATGAAAGTGCCTCCGTGCGGCTCTGTTTCCCCCTCGCTGCGGGAGGAGGCCCGGTCGTCCATTTGCATAACAGCGCAGGCCGGTCAATGGCGGGGCCGACCGCGGTCTTTGTGCGGGCTGTCAGCGGGGCCCGGGGCGCGGGGCCGGGGCGCGGTCCGTGAGCCGCCGCGTCACAAGCTGTTACTCGGGTTGCCAGTCGCACGCGACCCGCGGGGCCCACGGTACAAGGGGGGGCGAGGGTTAAACCGGTGACGACGTCAGCCAGCGCCCCGGTCTCAGGTTTATTAAAGAGGGGGAACAGGGCTGTGCCCCTCCAGCGTGGCGTTCCCCCATCCTGGCGAAAAACCCCCCCCCCCCCCCTCGTATTTCACGTACAGTCCGCAATAATTGTTGTTTCTATGGTTTAAGGTTAACTCTTCACTGGCTAAGGAAGCCCTTGCGAGGACATTTTGGCATGCTGTTCAGATGCAGAGGTGGAAAGTCCAGGGGTCAGAAAGTAAAAGTCCTGCCGCGTGTTTCTTCCACCTGTAAACTCAGCCAGCTGATTTCACTTATTAGTTCTGCCCCTCGACTGAACAACTGTGCTAATGAGCAAATACAGGTGATGGGAACAAAATACCGGGGAGGACTTTTACTTTCTGAACCTGGATTTTCCACCTCTGATTAGATAACGGTGGGAGTATGCATTGCATATGGCTATACAGCCAAACTCTGGTTCAGCAGAATAAAGCAGTTTCTGTGTAGATTGGCACTGAGGGCAGCTTTGTCCCTTTCTGAGGTTAGACAATAACTGGAGTAGCACAGCACCAGATCTATTTCTTTCTTTCTTTCTTTCTTTCTCGCCGACGGATGTTTACAAAAGCACAAACCCGCCTTAATTCCCCGATTTTCTTTAATTCAGGAGCAGGAGGTATCATCGTTCATTATGGATAAGGAGCAGATTTGATTTGATGCACCGCGCCGCGCCGAGCGTCAAGTCTTACGAGTCAAAAGGGGAAGAAGGCCTTTGTCTGCCGGCTCGTCGGGTAAACTCCGCGCTGAATATTTCATCTCGCGCCGAGGCTCCGGCAAGGCCTTGGAGAGATCTCAGCCGGAGACTTTTAAAGCCGGGAACCCACGAACGCCTCCCTCGCCTTTTATTGTTTGTTCACGTACGAGAGTTCAGCGGGCTTTTGGTTCTTACTTATTTACGAGGTCGCGTTCGCTTGAAAGCGGTGTCTCACCCTGAGGAGATTCGGCTGTGCATACGCGTATTAATATATTAACTGCTCGGTCCCCATCTGACAAACGTTAGATGCAAAACAAAGGTTTGGTTATTAGGTGACGGTGATACACCAGTTCCTTCCATCACATTCTAAGCATGCTCTAAATACTTTCACCCTTTTTACTTTGTATGATTAAAGCCGTAAAACCTGATTGCACTATCTATAATGTTTGTTACTGTAGGCTTTCTTTAATTGGCTGTATGAAAGTGTAAAATCTCAGCGGACATTCAATGCAGGCTGTTGGTTTGTTTACAGTTAATAACAAAGACAATACAGTTACTAAGAAACATATTGTGTGTTAACTTGAAAGCTTTTGCCCCCATTTACCTTGGACGCGATAAAATGACACTCAGTTTTGCTGTTAGCTGGGTCAGTGGTTCCTAAACCTCTTCCTGGGGATCTACCATCCTGTAGGTTTTCACTCCAACCCTAACAAAGCACACCTCATTCAACAGCTAGAGATCTTGTTGACCTGTTAATCTGTAGAATCAGGTGTGCCAAATTAGGGTTGAAATGAAAATCTACATGACGGCAGATCTCCAGCAACCAGGTTTGGAAAGCATTGAGTTGGAGAGACACATTATATTGTCCATAACGCTAAAAGTCAAAATGAAAGTGGGAATATAGCACTAAAACTTTTGCATCTGCTCCATGAATAAGGAGGAAACATAACAGCCGATGATTGGCTGGTGCTTCTCTACCATGTAGGTCACCTGCTACACGATCATTTCTGGTTTCTATGGCCCTCAGGTTCACCAAGCCAAATTTAACCCAATTAACAGAGAGCTGGGCTGCAGCAGGTCAGTGAAATAGTGCCCCCTCTTGCTCCGTGGTGCTCTCCAGTGCCCTTGATAACCTTCCGTCACCTTCCAGAAGGCATACAACAACCTCCCTACCCCCCCCCCCGCTCGCTCTCCCACTCTCTCTCCATTTCTCTTCCATTCCCTCTCTTATTCTCTCTTTCTCTTCATCACTTCATCACACAAATACTCCCTCTCTGCCTTTCTTATGCACTCTCTCTCACATATTCACAGTTATGCTGACACACACTTACATGTGTATGCAAAACCAGTTAATGACGCACACACATACACGAAAACAGACATGAATGCAGGCATGTACACACACACACACACGCGCACGCACACACACACACACACAGATCCAGCAAAGCTCATGGCTCCCTAGAGCCCCTCTTGTCCTGCAGTCTGGCCCGTTCTCCCCAGCATGCCTTGCAGCTGCCTGCTCTACACAGTTCAAGTATAAGTCCTGGAAAAAACAGAATGGCTTTTCAGTGCCCAAACACATCAATCTCTCCCTCTCCCTCTTTCTCTCAACCTCCCTCTCTCAATCTTTCTCTCTCACACACTAATGCTTTCTCTCTCCCCCACTCTCTCTCTAACACACACACACACGCACGCACGCACGCCTGCACACACACACACACTGCCATTCTGCCCTGGCTGTCTCAATTAACCCGTGGTTAATCTTGGACCTCCCGTAGCAACTTTCAAAAAGGAGCCAGGGAACGGGGAGATGGTATCTGCCAGGAAGATTACAAGGTGACAGGCAGATCAAAGACCGGCGGACTTCGGGCCCCAGTGATTAGCCATAATTAAATAAAGTATGTCTGTTTAAACTTCATTAGCGGCCGGGCGTTTGTCGCACCAGAGCGAGCACAACTCGACCGTGCTTAATTAAAAGATAATCCACGGGATGGAGCATAATCTTCTTCCTAAAAAATATGCTATTTTCCCCTTGAAGGATTTCAAATCCAAACCCGAAAGTGCAGCCGAAACAGGACCCAGTGACATTCCCGGGCCAAAAGGCGGCAGTGGGACCGAGGCTCTTCTGCCCAGCCGAGCGGAGGAAAAGCTCCAGATAACATCAATTTAGCGACGCTATTATCTAAAATGGTCGAAAACCACACTCCTGCAAAAGTCTGACATAAATCTTGAAGACCAAGGGGACATTGAATATGTATGAGCTGAAACAGATATGACAGTGTTGTCACATTAATATTCCTGTCGCTGGAGGTTTTCAAACTTTCAAGTAGGCGACTTGAATGAATCCAGTCTGGAGTTTCTGTAAAACAGGGCAAAAGAATATTATACATAATTAAAGATCTACAAGCCTCTGAACCTAGCAAAATATGACTGTAGAATCCACAGAATTTAGATGAATCCACCCGAGACAACAAAAATGGAGGGAGGACCAAAAAAAAAAAAGAAGCACAATAACCACCATCCACATTTTTAAATTTTAAATGATAAAGAATACATTGTGATATTTCCTGAGCAGATACAGACGTTGATTTTTATAAAGAACCGGCTGGGAATTCTGCCAGTTTTTGGGATGCGGTCTCGGAATGCGGTCTTCCATCCGATGGCCAATGGCCTGCCACAAAAGAGTCCGGAGGCGTGGCCATCGCCGCACCGCAGAATGACTAAATGGGGTTTGTATTGCAAATGAACCCATTGATTTGTAAGTCGCGGTAATTACATGTTCATGGTGGACTGCCATTTAATCCCTAAAGCCCATTCTTACATCACATGGGAATTGTAAAAAAAAAAGTTTCCCCATACTTGCACTTGTCCCTGTTTTCCAGAAAGTACTTCTCAACTTCTTGCTCAGTGTTTCCTTCCTTGCCAACCAGCCTTTTCCCAGCCCTGTTATTATGGGATGTTTTGGAATTAGTTTGCTTCGTGATATTGCATTTTCAGGATTAGTTGCCTCTGTGTTTATATTTATTCCTCTAAATTGTGGGGCTAAATCAGCCAAAACAAACTTCCCTGTCTGTGTGTCCTCCTGGTAAATCCTGCAGCTTCCCCCCCCAAATTGTTTACTCAAACCCCATTCCACCCCCTGTCCCAGATTGCTTTCGGTTCATTTAAGGGGAGGCAGAGTGTGTGACCCGAATGGGTCACCAGAGTCAGTCTGGTATTTGGCAGAAGAAGTTCAGAGAAGTTAGACGCACAGCCACTGTCTCCCTCTCCCTCTCTGTCAAAAAAAAAAAATGTTTTGTTTCTGCGGACGTACCCCTGCAGTGCCATTATCTGTGTGTGTGGATCGCCGTGCCTCGCCTCTTAATTTGCTGAAAATCTTTGAGACCATCGGCTGTTTAAATGGGAGCAGGAAAAATAAAAATTTGTACCGGAATCGGCTACTCCTGGGCCCAGCATCCAGCCCATTAACATGGAGCTGAGGACTGAACGCAGCCCAGCATCGGACCATGGGAGGAAGTGACACAAGCAGGAAGTTCCCATGGCCTCCGACCACAAGAGGAAGTGACACAAGCAGGAAGTCCCTACGGACTCCAACCGCGAGAGGAAGTGACGCAAGCAGAAAGTCCCCACAGCCTCCAACCACAGGAGGAAGTGACACAAGCAGGAAGCCCCTCTCACACCCTCATAATAAACATTTCAAACTCTGTGATGTACGCTAAAAATAAGAAGATAAATACCACATACAGGTAAATGCAGGACCAGGATATAAAACTGACTCCACCAGCAAGCTTTCCCCTCTGTGTTACATGCAAACATGGTTATTGTCATATTGAGCATTTTTGTTTGGCAGGTTCGAGGATAGTGATAACTACAGTACATTAACTTTGCCTACAAACCAGGCTTTAAGTTGTTCAGACAAGAAACCTGAACAAAATAAACGGCAAAAGATGCCAAAATACCAAAAGATACCAAAAATATACCAAAAGATGCCTCATAATGTCAGCCTATCTTGGATTTTGAGGCTAACTTCATGGCCAACAAGCCATGCCACACAGAGTAGAGGAAGATGTCCAAGCCTAATCGCAATAAAATGGTTATACAGTATATCACTCTGTCCTGTAGGCTGTATATGTACAACGTGTTCGCCAAGCTTCCTGTAGGATTTGATCCAGACATGATGAAGTTGTGCTGGTCTGGACTCATCTGAAAAAAAAAAAAACAGCTGCAGAACAGCGATAAATGCAGCCCTGAAACTGACATAGAACAGTTCCTCAGTCCTATTAGATGACATTTTATGTCAGAATAGAATATAAAAGGCTACTTTATTCACATTACATAAATGGAAAATGTCCTTCAGCTCACTGATGTTACATAAGCATATCAATGCTAAGAATACAGCCGCGCATGACGATCAAAACATACAAAACACCGAAATAGCACAACCTCCATATGGCATCATAAGCTCACCAACAACTCCACACAGAACCAGGCCAGTTTCCAGCAGTGGTTCCCTCATATCTACACTGATTTCACATCATGCATTTAATTAGAGGTGAACCTGCAGGTGGGGGTAAATTATTCTTTATGAAAATATTCTTTTTCATGCAAGCAGAACCTTGAGACTATGACCTGCTGGCATGCTTTGAAATGGCAGATACAGTAGATGAGTGCAATTATCTAGAATTTGGAGGGATTTTCACTGATTGGCTAAGTTTTGCAATTGGAGTCAAATGTAGTCAAACACAGACACGGCTACGTCCTTAAAATCCACCTCAGTAACATCTGCTGCTGTTACCGTGAGTTCAGGTTGAGTTCAGGACTGGAAGTGGAACTTTTAACAATTCTTTTTTTTTTTAAAAGTGTGCTTCCCTGAATTTTCTAGGGGAGAACTTTTTCAACAAATGTTTCTGCCTTTTCTGAAACCATAGCACAAATGACTGCGCCTACAAGAATAGCAGATACAATAATGAACTGATTACAATGACATTTACAGAAAGCTAATTTATATCCTTTAAAATAATAATCTAAACCGATAACAGGAATCTAATTCTACCAGAAGAACATGGTCCCCACAAAGAGAAAACACCTTATAACCAAGGTAAACACTCATCCTAATTCCCCGCCAGTCCCCATTATGAATGTGAATCCTAACGGCCATTTAAGACCCTGCTTTATAAATTGATCCTGCCTCACACGTCAGCTCCGGAGCGCAAACATATAACCTGACCTTGACCATCTCTTAAGCGCGCGGGCGATAAATAAATAAAAGTGTGTCGGGCTGACAGTCGGTGTCTATAACCTGGAGCCTGCGGGGCCCCCGCCGTCTCCGCTCGGTGTGTTTGCCAGCTCGGAGGATATTCATCATTTACTGTCCTCGCCCCCCCCCCCCCCCCCCACCCCCCACCGCCCACACCCCCCACCCCCAGACAAATGTATTTCGTCCTTGACAGCAGCGGCCCTAAGTTGTGACACGGGACACCAAATAACCTCTGCACAGATGCGGGGGCGAGCCAGCAGGGGGTGTGAAGATATTCCTCTCGCCAAAGGGGGCAGGCGTGAAGATAGCAACCAATATGGGGGGGGGGGGGGGGGAGGGGGGGAGGGGGTTGGGGGGTAATCCGGGAATGTGAACGATGACAACCCGGCACTTCCAGGGCCTCAGTGGCGGAGCTCGGCTCGTACTGGGATGTTTTTAACCTCGCCTAATAAAGCTCAGGGAGGGGAGGCGGGGTGGGGCTATTCTACTGCTCGCCACCGGCGACTGGCGAACGTCGCTGAGCCGTAATGGCGGAACACACGGCCAGTCATCACAACGCTCACACAGCGGATATAGAGGAAGAACTTCGGAAAAAGTCTGATGACCTGTCTTTGTCTTCGAATATGACACCAGGTGCCTTGGTCCAATATGAAGAACCAAGCAAAAAAAGAGAAAAATATACAGGAGAACTGCACACTGATACATAAAATGGATAAAATCCAAAAAAAAGAGGCTTTTAGCAAAAATATGAATTTATTATCGCCTGCAAAGCGTTCAAAATGCAAGGCAAACAAACGTTTCGGTCACAGACCTTCATCAGCATCAGATATAGAGGAAGACAATACGTTTCTTCCATGGCAGGCAGGAGTCCACAAGGTGATACTGCAGATATATTTTTTTCGGGAGAAAATATTCCGGGCGGAGGGCACGGCGAGGGTCGGTGGCGTAGTCGGCGCCGCGTCCTGCGGTCACGCCGCGGCGGCGGGTCATCCCAACCTAATTACACCGCGGCTCTCGGGCCTTGCACGCTCTCCCTCTGACCGCGGCGGCGGGCTAGCGAGCGACTGCCCGCAGCCATATGAAAAAATACTGCGCACTGGGGATGTGGAGGTCTTGTTCAAGGAACTGCCCTTACAGTTCCTCCCCGTCTCCCTCTTAGGCAATATATTACGAACCAACAGGTAATTACCCCAGCGTTACGTGTGCAGATGTTGCGGACATGAATTAGTGGTATGCAGCGTATCTCCTCCGGTTCCAAACAGTGCAGAGGAGGGACTGCTTACCGTAGGGAGATACCCCCCCCCCAGCCCACCCCACCCCTCCACCCTTGCCGAAAAAGCGAATGGAAATGAAGGGAAAGATTCTCATAATACATAATAAGTGTTGTTTTCACAAAAACATTCGTCTTGAACTCTGACTTGCAATTAAGTACAACTGAGTGCATTTTTCTCTTGGCCAAAGTCTGTTTGGGGAGTTCAGTAATCCACAGAACAGACTCACTAAACTACACTAAGAAAAGCTTAAAAAATGCATTTATTCTCACTTAAACTAAAGTAAGGAACAAAAGTTGATTGAATTCAGGCCAGAGCATTGATCAAGTATACAAATCACCAAACACAATTCTTTCTATGCCGCCTAAAGTTCAATTTCCACAGGCAGCCTGTAAATAAAGCCTGAAATTTTGTCTCACAGTAATGTGACCTCTTACATTTCAAGCAAGCTTCTACATCCATAGCACGACGTGTTGGTGGTCAACGAATTATAAATACAGCGCGAGATGTGTTTTTTTTTAAGCAAGTAAAGAATTTAGCACATGGCAGTTAGTTTAGTCAGAAGCATTCTCCGCTGGGCATTTTTTGGGGCACGGTTCGAGCCAAACTACGCAGTCAATCTGCACTTCAATAGAATCTATTCATTCCATTATAAAGAAATGATATTTGAATGCCTCCCAAAGTTTTGACTCCATCACAAAAGGGGGGGGGGGGGGGGGGGGAGGAACAAAGAGAGCGCGTTGTCTCGCCCGATTGAGACGTAGATCCGAAACAGTGCGTTATTATCCGGCAACACACGGCTCGTTTTAATTTCCTCTGAAACGATTCGCATAGTTAGCATCGCCGATCCCGGCGCTCGCGACGAAACAAACGCCTCGGATTCCTCCGCTCCCACAGCCGAATGTCACGCCGGCGAGGGCCATTTGCATCTGTGATGTCAGCGCACCGTATAAAGATGGGGGGGGGCTGGGGGACGGGTGGGGGCACGGGGGGGAGGGGGGGTGTTGGGTTCATTCGAAACTACGTTGGTATTTTCTCAAAAAAACACCGGACACATTTTTTTTAACCGTGGCTGGGGATGAAGTATTCAGATAATTCAGAAATTAACTGAGAGACCTTTAAAAAAAAAAGCTTGCGGTCACTGAGGAGAATTATACAATCTATGGTATTTTTTTTTTTCAACTTTACAGCACTACTCTCGCTCTGAAATTGAGTTAAATATATATTAAAGATTACATACGGTGTAATCCATAATTTCATTATAAATGACCCAGACTCATTAAATCTGGATTACCCGCGTGTAGCAGGGCAGTGAGGCTGTTAGACTCCTCTCGCTGTGAGTTTCCCTCCACCGGTTTGTGTGTGAATGCTAACTAGCCGGTCCGCGGAGAGCTCGGGCCTGTGCGAGGGGCAGCCAGGCATTAACACAGTCAGGGGGGGAAAGAAAGGAGAAAACAAAAGTCTTTTCACGGCTGAATCCTCTTATAGACTTACCCATCCCCCCTCTTAAAACAAGAAAAAAGGAGGGAAGAAAGAAAGAAAGAAAGAAGGGTCTGAGTGAATGCGCCGGGCTTTGTGAAATAATGGACAGTGAATGGCAGCTGACGGTCACTGGCTTGCAACTTTTTGTTTTATAAGACTTTTTGTTTTATAAGATTTTTTATTCATTTATATCTCTATAAAAGGGGTCCAGGACTCGGTGCTGCTGTCATCTGCGCAGGAGGAGAAACTTTTCTGAGGCCAGCTTGCTCTCTTTGACTGAAACGTAGCAGAACCGAGCCCCTCGGACACCCCTCCCCCATCGTAGCACCTCTGCCCAACAACTCTCAGTTCTATTGGCTATTTCAGAGAGATCCACCGAGACAGCACAGAGATATCCACGCCTCCTGTTGGTGCTACAGCTAATAAAAAAATAGGGTTTTGTCCTGACAATTTGATAAAATTGAGGCTGAAAGGATGCTTGTTGCATTTTCACAACTGAACTAGAGCAAGTTGAACATTTCTATAGTGTCAAAAAGAGAGGTTTTTATTAACCTTTTGTGTGTAAGGCATTCATATCTGTTCATTGATTGCGTATATATTGCACAACGTGTCCAAATTCTCCTGAGCTTGCAGGGCTGTGCTCCTACGGCGGTGATCAGGGGCGCCTTTGTTCCGCCGCCGCACCCCATAAATCTGTACAGAAATGTTTGCCGAGAAAAGACGAATCTGTGTCAAAGGTCACATGGCACTGTCCTCCGGCCCCTCAGTCGCCAGATGGAACCTCTCGGTTTCCCAGGCTGTCGGAGAGCAGCGATCTCCCGGCCCCGCCTCAGCCCCGGCACGGACCCCGGCACAACCCGGTCAGCCGCGTTACCGCTCCGCGCCGCCAAACGGATGGCGAGCGCTCCGCAGCCTAAACAAAAGACTCATCTCCCTTTTTTTTTTTTTTCGGGCATCAAGAAATTCCGACGAAAGTAAACAGGAAAGGGAAATCCAGACCCGGGGTTGCAAAGAGCAATAAAGTACCTTCCAGCGTTGAAGCCCCCCCCCCCCCCCATCTTCGGCAGGAAGTATAAACAACGTCGCTTAGTCATTATCTCTGCCAATTAACCACCGTCTTTCTCACCGAGCGACAGCTTTCTCTCCGTCTCCCTTTCTTTTCGCACGAAAATTTGTTTCCTAAATAGATTTTTGCTTCCTCGATTCAATTATCTCCCCCCCCCCCCGTCCTCCTCACACAGTGTGAAAACAAAAATGAGCTTTTTTTTTTTTATTATAAAAAAAAAACAAATATTCACTGTAAAACCCTAATGAACTAATCCTTTTAAATTGTACGGAGAGGAAACTGGCGACGGCTTCTCCCACTCGACACAAACGTCTCCTGTTTGCGTTTACACGGCTGTTAATCTACTTCGGTGTAATGCTATTAATATTTCCCATCTTCAAGTGAAAGGGTGATGAAAGTGGAGAGAAACCACACACGCAGTGGGGTGAGCGCCTGTTCGTCAAACGAACTGTCTACAGATATACTTAGGGTCTCATGTCGGCTTCAGACTTCAGATTTTAAAAAATACTTTTTTGGACAAGGGAGCGGAAAACAAACGATACGCAGTTCTAAAGTAAACATGACGTTATCTGAAGGGGAAAGAATCCCACCTGAACCAAATTAAAATGTCTGGACAAGCACTGCTTCCAATGCTTAAGCGTCACGATAACAAAGGCTGACAGGAAATCATCAAATCATAAAAAAATATCATGTTATTGTTATTTCTGTATTTTTCTCCCTCTCTGTTCTGATTTTTGCTTCCACAGCACTTCTTGTGGGTGATGACAGAAAGCCGGCCCGGAGCCTCGGAAATCTGCTTAAACAAACGGACTCAGAAACTGCACGGTCAAAACGCTAAAACGCTCTCAGTCCCGTCTTTGCTGCAGTCGTGTCCAATGAGGCTTTAGCAGCTAAGTCAGCCCCTCCCCCCCCCCCCCCCACACATTAAACTTGTTTCTTTTGACTATGTCCTTACCAATGCATATATCTCGGAGGAAAGTAGGAGAGGATCTTACACAACCATTGATATTGAGAAGTGCTAGGGGGGAAAGAAAATCCCCAAATTTCATCCATGTTGAATTGATAAGGGGGGGGGGGGGGGAAACCCAGCGATAATTACAAGAACATGCAGAAACGATGCTAGTGGCCTGATCCAGCATTCCGGAGCACAATAGCCTGGGCTTTGCTTCGCCAAACACCCGTTCCCTTCAATCATCGCTCAATCTTCCTCAGCCGACGCTACGGCCCCAAAGCCGCGTTCGGGTAAACCGGATGCGTTTTAAGCCCGCCCGTTCCGCAAAAGGGATGCTAACGTTTTTTTTTCATCAGCTCTCCTCCGAAAAGCTGCTTTTCCACTTTTTAACGGCAAGACAGACTGTTTTTACGTGTTATAATTTGTCATTTCCAGGGGCGGGAAAAGCGACGCTGAATCGGGTTAAGCTCCTTACGCTCTCTTCGGTATGTTTTTAAAGACATTTCGCGAGAACTTAGCAGCCCAGGTGGAGCCGCCCCCCTTCTCCGTGGCGACAACGCCGCCGTAAAAACAGGAGAGGAGAGGAGAGCCTCGGGCCGAACGCCCCTCTGCGCACGGGCCTGAGCTCCGATGGCGGTTAGCCGAAGGCCCGCGGACGGCACAGGGACATTCCCGCCGCGGTCCAGCGGTACCGCGAACCCCAGCTTTTCAACAAGTTTAGCCGCCTCAGTTTGTACCGCGGCAAAAGAAGAAGAAGAAGAAGAAGAAGACGAGAAAAACATTTCTTCGTCTGCCTTCAGCAGGAAGTAGAGCGGGCATGTTGCTAAATGCATTTCGGAGGTAACTGTGTCATTCCCCCCCTGGCAGCGGGGGCGGACTCGCGCCGTGGGACGGCCCGCTCGGCTCCCCTCGCCAGAACCTCCATCCTAAACCAGGGCGGGCCCCCAGTGAACGCGGGAATAAGCAGAGCTCGCAAAATGCGGAAGGACAAAAAAATGGGTTGATTTGAAAAAGAAAAAGTTGAAAAAAACTAAGCCACAAACACCGCCGCATTGCGCAATGTTTGCGCGCCTCTTCCTTTCGAACTGGTTTAAATGGCTGACTTTGAGGGGACATGTGCCACTTCAACCTAAAGGGTCTTCGAGAAAACTAAAGAAGAAGTCATAAAATTTCTCCTGCTTGTGCTCTTGCAAAGTGATGTCAAACCATTACACTGAAGCATTGTTATATCAGTTGAAGCAGAAATCCAGACAGCGAGTGTCAGTCGAAGACATTTTCATTCAATACAGTACAGCTAATGCCCCCCCCCCCCCCCCATTCACTCTGATTTGGTACAAGTTTGATCTATAAGTGCATCTGTCCAAGTTGCGGTCAAACTATTATTTGACATTCCTACATATTTTAGGCTTACGTTTTAATGGCCCAACAGTTACAGTCGAATTATGACAAGTGATCGCGAGTTCGTGATGAGTACACACGTGCACAAGGGGCGGGGTGCGCGCTCGGTCCGCTCTCTCTGCAGAAAAAACCCTAAATGGAAAAACAGTCAGGAAATGAACATGCTGTAATCTCCCGGGGGAAAAAAGGGTTTGCAATAAAATGCCTGCGTGACAACTTGCATATCTTTGCTGGTTGAGTCCCTTGACTAAGAGAAATATGTCTGATTCATTGTAAGGGACATTAACGCTCGCTGCCACAGGGCCATTTAAGCCAATATGTGGGTTGATGATACATGCAGTCAGTGCGTAAGAGGCTTGCGCAGACTTTTTAGCGATTTTTAGCTGTTTAGTAGTTTATTTCTCTATTTTGAAAACATTTCTATATGAACACGCACATAGATCTAGATGGTACAGCCCACTCTGTCTACACAAATTTGACACAAAAAAAAAAAAAAACCTGAGTGAGAATGTGGCACAGACTGTAGGGTAGCCGACTTTCGAACCCATATCCTCCTGAGATCTGGCAGAAGAAAAAAAGTTTAAATATTTACATTTTTTTGACATAATACAAGTGTCTTGGATGAACGAAACATGTTGCATTGAAAATATTACAGTGTTTTATTTCTATTGAATGTCCCTTATAATGTAAGTTTCAGCATAGTAGAATATATAGTTCTTGAGCTTAAGACCAGAGACACATGTCCCCTACAGGGGACAAAAATGAATTGCAAGGTTTTAGGAGGAAATACACATTTCTCAGGATTCCATTTCCAGCAGTGACAGGTATACTGTGATCCCATCTCTGTGTATAACCATCTCTGTTTCCCTCTGTCTGAAAAAAGTGGGGGGGGGGAAAAAGGCTGAAAGAAAAATGTAAAAACAAAAAAAAAACAAACGGGAATATTGCTTATGCACAAACAAGGGAAGATGCGGCTCGACTGTCTCCGCCCCGCTCCAACATGTTGATTTCCTTAAACGGTCTGCATCTTTTTTTTCCCCTCTTTTTTTTTGCCGTTGTTCTCGCTGCTGCTGCCACAGCTGCCGCTTCTGTTGCCTGCTCACTCTCCAGATTGTGCACATTGTACTTTGTATGGTAATAAATGGGAGGGGAAAAGGGGGGAAAAGATGAAACCAAATTTATGGAGCGCAACATTGCCCCCCACCCACCCCCCTCCCCATCCAATTTTACATATTTAAAAGGGAACTTGAGCTTGATGAAGGAATAAGAAATGGGAAGACGCGCCTTGTCGGCGGCGCTCTCGCCGTTTATAAATATGGAAACTCTGTCAGGACGTGATGTTGAAAAATTAGCGGCGCCCCGGAATTTAATCAATATCCTGGCTGCGCTGCGCCAGCGCGCTGCCAGGGGGACTGGCGCGGGCCGTGCGTCTTCCTCAGCCGACTCCAGACGTCACGCGAGGAGACGGAGTGGGTCGCCTCGGAAACCGGGGAAAAAGGGCGCGGTCGCCGCTGCTCCCGTTCCCCTTAACGGGCCTCGTGTTCTCGAGCGCGGTCACCAAAGATTTTCCCAAATGCGCATCTAGTGTAAAAGGCATCTATGGTATGTCTCTAAAACATAGAAAGAACAGTCTTGTTTAGATAAGAAGGAAATGCATGCCCTTTGCTAATAAGGGACCAATAGGCAGGTATAACACTCTTAAGATACTACGCTATGAAATAAGATGTTCAATGTTAATTCAGCACTAACAAGAGATAGAAATGTAGTACATCGACGTAAAACATATTCATCTACAGCAGTAAATATCTATTAGGCATTAATTTGAATTTATTTATTTGTCATGGGAATAGTGCAGTAGATAGTTGGCTTTCAAGGCCTTCTACGTACCCCGATGCCCTTTGAAATCCCCTGAGCCGTCTGACCGAGCCCCTGAGTCCGAGCACATCCCCCCCAGAAGGGGCGACGGTGACGAAACGATTCGGGAAGGCGCGGCGCGGCGCCGCGAGAGGACCCTGGGTAAAAAACAATGTCGCGCCGGGGCGTCTAAAGGGGGCCCGAGCCTTTGGCTCCGCGCGCATTTTAACACGCGATAAATCACTCTCCCCGCTCTCCCGCGCATTACGTGAATGATATATTTTATTTACACTACGGAGGAAAACACACATGGTTGTTATTAATCACTCCCTACCTTTAATAATGATTCAACTTCCAGTCATTCATCACTACTTCCACCCTCACGGCTCGGTCTGGAGGAAGAACAAGAAGAAGCCAGAAAGGGTAGATGGGGAGTAAAGGAGGGAGGGAGAGAGAGAGAGAGGGAGGGAGGGTTTTCCTGGCTAACAAGTACAGAGAGTAAACGCGGCGCGAGAATAAACGGTCGCGTTTTTCAATTATCGCAACAGTCGGCCGAGTGCACTGCGGCACAGCCGAAAACCCGTACGATATCCGAACCTGCGCTCCCCCCTGTGCAGGAGCCGCCTTAAATAGGGCCCAAAAGACGCGCTGCCTGTCTCGCTCGCCCGTGCGCTCAAAAAACGGAAGATACCGCCGTCGTTACTCACTCTCATTCCCCTCCATTAGCGTGTTTGTCCTTACCGTCGAAAATATCGACTGGGCAGGAGGTCTGAGAACACAACGCAAGCTCCCCTTCAGGAAGTCGCAAGCAGCGCGGTTCACGCATTTAATACGAGCGGGTTGATTCGACATCATGATAGTATATATCAGGTGCGAGCGAAGGTCAGGGAGGTGAAATCCGAAACATCAAAGGGTAAATGTATGAGGGGGGAAGGCTCTGTGTGTCTCACTGCACCCCCTTTACCCCCCTCCCCCACTAAAAAAAGAGAAAGAAAAAAAAAAACCTTTTCTGAATATGATATCTGTGAGACTTCCTTGATGTAAGACACAAATAAAGAAAATAAAAATAAAGAATTTTCCGGCAGGTTCTGAGTTCACCATTAACACCAGATACAGTAGTTCGGCTCTGCACAGCCCACAAGGATTTTTCACGTTAAAACAGATTTAAAAACACATCTGTCTTACACGCTCGCTGTAAATAATCTCTCTTAGGGGCTGTGTGATGGAATATTTCCAGATCAAACTTATAATAAAAACACTTCTAGGCCGCGCGTTTGAAGTTCGCCGCTTGTTATGGGAAAGTCAATGAGACATCGAGACAATGGATGAGGGTAGACAAAGTTATCTAAATATTGTCTGAGTACTGGCTGCTGGGGGAAAAATCCTCGCCTCTGATTGGCTGAAGACGGTCACGTGACCAGGAAGCAGGGGCCATTGCTTGTGTATTGATGAGCCACTTGGCACTGTGTAAATCACGGCTAAACAGAAGACCGGCCCTGGTTTCTGTCATGGAGGCCCGCTTAATTGCACCCGAGACACTGGCGAGAAGAAAACAAAACAATCTCGCTCTCGGACCCTGACAGCCGCTGCCCCTCCTACCGCCATTTTAAGAGGAATTCTCCCACGATGAAATCCCACGTAACTGCTAAAAGATGTTCCTCCCCCCTATACCCCCCCACCCCCACCCCCAAATACGCTGTGAAACATTTAAAAAAAAAACAGGCTGTTGGGGAGAGTGGTGGGTTTATGACACAGTACAGAATGACATCACGCTGCGTTTCGCATACCTTTAAAGAAAAGAGGCGGAGAACGGAAAGAAACGTTACGCGCTCGTATTTTTTTTTTTTTGACGGAACGGGGCCAGTGACCCACGACGCGCGAGAGACGAGCGGACAGAGCGGCTTCGCTTTCCTAGCGGACGCTACCGCCGCCATGCCGCGGGTTCCGAGCAGGCCGCGGTCATCAAACCCAGCACAGCCTCGTGTGGTTAATGAACCCACGAAAGGTCATTATGAAACAGCAATATCAATATTCCCCGGCTGTATTGCCGTCGTAAAGGGTGTGGAAAGGGATGAAAAGAAGATTTAAAGAATCTCTGATAATGCGTCTAAATGAGGTTAACTACAGCATTCTGTTAAAAGCTCTGCCCTCTGCTCTCCTATCAGCATAGATGTCATTCAAATGGCCTGGCAGCAACAGTGCTATGACTGCTGTGTTTTAACATGCACTCATAATAAGCATAAGTCATCTCTTCTATTCTTTGCATGAGCATGCATTGATTTACAGTACGATCTTTCCATTTAACCATTTTTGTACAAATTTGTTTTTGGATTGAATCGATTCGGGGTTTACGACAGTTTTGAAAAGTGTACATGCTTTCCTCACGCAAGCTTTTCAGTCATGCGCTTTTTCATTTCATGACCAAACATTGCAAAATACTCTGCTGTAAGTCGACAATAACTGCTGAAGCGAGCTTTCTGCGCACAGATATTACAATCTATAATTTAAGGCCGAGGCAGAAAAGGAAGACCTCATTGTAAACTCATAAATGTGTCGTAAATCACAGGGTTGGACCCGATCCACACCGTTTCATGCAAGTTTTCTGAAGTACCTCCTGTCTGATTCAGATGGGGGAAGAGTCACACACCTCCTCCATGGTTCACGGGCCACCCATGAACACTAATTCTGACATACACCCTCTGTCCCATCCCGTCCCGTCCCTTCATCAAAAGGACCCTCACTGATAAAGCCAACAGCATGGACCTAGCAGTGACAATAAATAACCATTAACTTTTTTCTTCCTTTTTGTGTTTTATCATTTTTTTTGCCTTCCGTTTGCATGGATGATGTATTGAAATTCGTGAGCCGATAATCCTATTAATATAATTCTTGTCCATGTTACATTTATTTTCTCCTAATCTCCTCCTGTGACGTCCCCTCTCCCCTGTCCCTTGGCTGACCCCATCCCACGCTCAGCTCTTCTGAAGCTCAGAGAAATTCGGATTGATGCAAACTGTACCGGCCGCTGTGACTTCCATACAAGCCGCTTGATGGTGTGATCAAGGGAGGTCTAGCCTGACAGGTTTCACCAGGGCGATTTTCACCAGAGCAGGCAGGAGTTCACGTGCGCGTGTGTGTGTGTGTGTGTGTGTGTGTGTGTGTCTGTCTCTCACAGTGCCTCAGGTTTCCACTTTGACAATCATAAATTATTGTGCACAGACAATAACATTAATTTCAGCCATACAGAATAATACTAATTAGGGCTGTCATGTGATTCCAGTCTTCCCTCATATCTGTAATGGAGTAATGACTTAGAAATCAATGTCTGACCCAAATTAGTCCAAGGTGTATTGACTATGATAATAATAATAATAATAATAATAATAATAATAATAATAATAATAATAATAATAATAATAGAAGTAGTACAGTAGCTGTAGAAGTAAGCAGTAACTGTAGTATGATTAAAATATATTTTCTTGTCACATGAACTGATAGGGTACATTAAATCCATGTAAAAGGGTAAATTGCTTTCGGTGGCTTCTGAAAGGACACTCATTTCGCAGTTAGGCTACGGTGTCTGCATCTCAGACACACGACCGTGGAAGACCTGCTCAACCCATGCGTAATCCTTATGGAAATCCTTGTCGTACACGGTTCATCCACGGTTTACGGTTGCCGACCACGACGGCCAGCCTGACGGCGACACACACATCCCGAACAGTGGCGGTTCGACGCTCGTAAGTCCATCAGTTCCGCGACCAAATCCAAATGAATCAATCCCCATTCCGGGACCCTGCCGTGGCCTTCCTCTCCACCAACCGCCAGGCAGAATGGGAATTTCTCCCAAAGCCAAAAGCCTGAGCAATCCAGGATGTGACAAAGCTAAGTTCACGTGGATTGATCACCAATCCTCTTTGCATCCAGTCGGAAATGGGGGAGGCCTAAAGCAGGTGTTATGGATTTCAGAGCAGAAGGACAGAGGAAGAAAAAAGAAAGATGTGGGAGGCCAAGAACTAGACAGACAGACAGACAGACAGACAGAGGTTAGAAATAATAATAATAAATGCGAACGCTTTGTTAAAATTAAGAGTTATTGAACTTCCCAAAGTGTGTTTGAAAAAAAAAAACATCTTACCATTTCCACTCTAATAGTGAGTCAAAGCTATATATAAATATTGATTCAACTGTGACCAGACAGAATAAAGGAACATATGTAGGCACAAAAGAGGTGGACACAACGTCAGAAAGACAGATGCCAGGATTTAGTTCACATTAATACATAAATAAATACATCAATTAATAATAGTGCAAGCGTTACTTGTTTCTATAGAAACACTATTTTTAACATATCAGCGATTGCAGAATTCACCAAACTGTCTATAATAAAAAGAACTTAAGCACAAATGTCGCTTGAATCCAAGAAAGACAGAAAGATGACATACAGTAAATTGCTGAGTGACTCAAACTGAGAAACTAGAGAGCCAGCTGCTATATAAAATAACCTCTGCAAGGGAAGGGTGTAGTGCATTATGACCACATACAGCATCGGTCGGCTGATTTCATGACTAGAGCTCAAATGCAACTTCATTTCAGAGGCAAGCACTCAGATTTATACATTTATTTGGGTCATTTTTAGCATACTTGCAGTCGTTCTTGTTTAATTTAACATCACCTATGAAAATCTATCCTTAGCATGTTAGGATATTAGTCATTGCTGTCACTGTACCATTAATATACAGTCACTGATGCATTCTTGATTCAAGAAATAATTGGTGCTGTTGACATCATTATCAGCATAAAAAATGGCAAAAAAAAATTTCAGTCAAACAAGTTAATGTTTGTTTTCTTCCATAGATTAAACAGATGAAAAATATAGTCGCACAGCTTATACACACACACCCGCATGCTCGCACGACTGTGCCGGTCCAAGACATACATAATTGGGATTTATTTTCATATCTCGCGATGCTGAGGTCTCATATAAATTAAAGGAAACGTTCCCACTTGTAAAATCCGCCGGGGCAGGGCCGGGCCGGGCCGGGCTGGAGATTTGTCAGCTGTGAGCGAGCGAGCGAGCCGAAGCGAGGGTTTTTGGCGGCGTTAGCGTCAGCGCCTCTCGCTGCGGTGCGTAATGCGTTCTGACCGATGGAACGTTTCCCGTGTAAACCCGGGGCCCCCGTTTGGCGGTAAGGTAAAGAGCCCCCGGGGGCCGGTGACCTGGGCTTGCCTTTAAACAGGCGCCTCCGATCCCTAATTTGGCCCTCCGTGGAAGAACAGGAATGATGTGGGGGGAGTGAAAAGAAACAGAATGTAGGCTGGACTGGCAACATTGCTTGATAAATTAATAAAACAAATTGGCAAAAAAAGAACACTACAGAAAAGTATATTTAAAACACATTAATCTCGCAAATATACACTGAACATGTTTTTTTTCGTGTTATTCTGTCCTTTTTATGGGGCGGGGGGGGGGGGGGTGTTGCAACCATGTCCTTATCTGCTGTTCTGTACTTGTAGTCTCAGAGCCTTCTTGTTTTTGAAATCCCTCAGAACTGATGTATTAAGTTAAGAAGCAGTTTGTACAATACCACCAACTGTGATTTTGTGCCACTTGAACTTGCTAACAGAGACAGGAGAATGAATGGCCTGAAGTCACATGGGGGGGGGGTGGCATGGGGTGTGTGTTAGGTATGCGCACATCCAACACATATGCGCTCAACCAGAGGGTCTCAGGTTCGTTTCTCCTGTGGGGCACAGCCACCGAGCAAGCGAGACGCACGGACCGGCGGCCCTGTAAAATGTGATTGATGCGGGGCATCCAGGACAGGAACATCTGGTGGCCAGCTAAAAGATGTAAATGAACGATTAGGCATTCTTTGGACTGACAGGAACGGGAGCGTTCCGCTCCTCTCTGAGGTCGCTCTGCCCCGTCAACGCGGTCGGATGAAAAGCTGGCGGACGTGAAGGCTCGGTGGAAGAAGAAGAAGAAGAAGAAGAAGAGGAGCCTTCCCAGCGGACGCTCGTCTCCTCCCCCCCTCGCGTACCCGCGTACCTGCGGGACGACAGAGATGACAGGTGAAAGGTGACGACAAAGGTAGCGTCTCCCAGCGTTCCCTTTGCGGCGGCTTCAAGCACACGAAGCTCTAAGGCAGCGCCGAGAGAGAGAGAGAGAGTGGGAGAGAGAGAGAGAAATCCCTTTGAGAAAAATCCCCATTCTGATGTTTCCCTTCCTCATTATTTCAAAGCAGACACGAGTCTTTTTCAGGGTCAAATAATACATCTAACGCTCTACTGTACTTCCCTTTCTGAACGTGCTCCGCGGTTTATTATTTAGCTGTGTCTGCGACCTCTGACCTCCTCTACGTGTCCGTCCATTAGACGCCGCGGCCGGCGCGCGGCACGCGTTTGTAACGGCGAAATACTCTGAGAGCCGCGCGTTCGCCGAGGCGGAGAGCCGGAAAGCGCGTCTTTTCCGCGGGCCGTCGGGTCGTAACGACCGCCCTCGCGAGCGAATGTCATCCGACGAAAGCCGCGAAAGGGGACGTCGTGGCGTCGCGCGGGCGGGGAAAAAAACTAATAGGCAATTTACATATAAATTTCCCTCCGTTTGAAAAGAGCGGAGGAGCTTTTGAAAGCTCGCACGGCCTCCTCTCGCGTGCTCCGCGCTCCCCAAACTCTCGCAAATCAAAAAGGGTCGACGCGCACCCGTTACCGGTGGCGCGAACGTCCCCGTCCCCGAAAATGAAGGCCTTCGTTAAGAAAACCTCCGACGGCATACAAAAAAGACCACATCCCTCGCTTTTGTGATAAGTGCGAGAAGATGAGATGTAACGCGCGGCAAAAGATGTGGGTTCCGTGCATGGGAGTCAGCCATTTCAGGTCAGGGTGTTGATGAAGATCTCAAGGCAGAGGGGGGGGGGGAGAGGGGTGGGGGGTGGCGAGGGGGGACAGCAGGAAGAGGAATGATGAGCTTGAGAACACAAGGAACGCTCGACAGGAAGGAAGCCTTCCAGAGCTTGTCTTTGAAGGTGTCCGGGTCACTGCCTGAACAAAAAAAAAAGAGAACTACCTTTGTGCTCTGTTTTGAATACTGATGAGAATTTACCTACCCTTAGATAGCATTTATCCAAAGGGCCTCTGTATAACATGCAGTATATAAAATCCCAAAGTACAAAATAAACAATAATTTAAACAGTAATAAAAAAACAAGTACCTTATAATAAGAGTGCATTCTAAACTACAAATCCCATATCACTAACATCATAAACAACAAATCCCATTCAAACAGGCTCAGGCTTTGAATCTCTGTCAACCTATTTGGCCTCGCAGGAGATATATACAAGCATCACCCAGGACCAGATTGAAAAGATGAATCTGGAAAGCTAAGCAGTTGTGGTAAACAACTCAACTGATCTAGGGTCAGTTTTAAACTCATTCCACAATGTCATGGTGAAAACGATCCAGCTTTCACCGAGGACCCAGAAAGTGTGTTAGCTGATTGGCCGATATCGATGGAAATTTGAGGTCTTCCTCACGAACAAATGTGATTGTATGTGCGGCTCTCTTTGGACCAATGTAAACGCAAATAGAACATAAAAGCCACAAAACCGTGGAGCCTACACTTCATTTGCCCTCACTCAGGAGCCAGGATCATGTGGAGAATTTCATGGGAGAAGACAAAAGGGAAAATTATTATCTGAGTTCTCTCTCACTTTCTCTCTCTCTCTCTCTCTCTCCCCCTCTCTCTGTATTACACGACTGCCAAAGCGTCGTGCTCTTGCCAGGATGACAGAAAATCGACAATGCGGTTCGGGAAAGCCTTCTGTGCATTGGGGCCTCTGTTTCTAAATACTGGGTCAGGTGTCAGTAATCTGCAGCGCGCTGGGCTACTGCACAGCGACGCGGCGAGACCCAAAGCATTGTTTCTCTGTCAGTGTCAATCCCATTATATCACGCGCAAACACTGGCGAAACAAGGCGAGTATCGATCCAAACATTTCCTCACCTGTGGTTAAACTTCAGCTGTGTGGTTGGGGTTGGGGGGTGGGGGCTGGTTCACACTCAATATGTATTTGTTGTCTGCACTATGGGAGCCATAGCATTGCTATTTGCTACGTTGCAGAAGCTTAACGTATTCAGATGGCTGTGAAAATAAATGCAATAAAATGATTCTTGTACATCTAGGCTGAAGATGAAAAATAAGCTTGCCTGGTTGGTTTATACCTTATTGCTAATGTCTCTGAAAAAAGGAAATAAAAATCTCAATATTTCTGTTTAATGTACTGTTTTCATGTTGAATGTGCTTAAGACAGATAGATATGTTACAAGGAGACATGTGTTACGTATGACAATGTTCACATAAATATGCGAAATGTGAAACATAACCAGGGCTGTCTGTTCATGGTGCACGCACACTTGCACACACATGCGCAATAATAATGCATACACACTCATGGCCACAAAGTGTAGGTACGCTAGTGCACACACACACACACACACCCACCCAACCAACACTTGAAACGTACATACACGAGCATGAGTACTGTATACACACACTCACACGGGCACTCAAAAATGAACACACACTCAAAAAACGCACGGAATCACGGAATCTCCGGGCTCAGCTAGTTTTATTTTTAACACAGTTGTCCAAATTTCAAATCTTATCTGAATCGCATCTGACAGAGGCTGCGCTACAGCTGACTAATGTAGTCAGGCTGATGGTTCCAAAGTTTGCTCATGAATGGTTTCGCGTAAAGAGGAAATCCCATTCGGTGGTTATCCTCTCGGCGATGGGACGCGGCGGTGCCATTTTAAACACGCCGGCATTTTTGAGGACGACTGACTCTACTTAATACGGCAAGGAAATGATGCAATAACACATAGAATTAATCTCCGACACTGCCGGCCTGAGCCGGGGAACAGGGGGGGGAAAGCTACGATATCTCCATAAAACAGACTTTACTGCATATGGAATTATACACCTTATGTGCGTCATAAATACCGGGCAATTCATCTATAGGCGTAATAAACCGCAAAAGTACGGAAGGCATATATCCTATATAACAATATACTTCACGGGGATGAATTAGAAATGACGGCATGATTTATAAATTATTGGAATATTTAATGAGTCAAACATCGGGGCGGGTAGGAGAAAGGTACGACGCAGCGGTACGAAACCGAAGCAGGAACGTAACGAATGGGCGATGTAGAGCTAAGAGCGCTGCCACGAAGGAACACAATGCACTGCATCATTCCGGCATTAATAAAGGCGGGCGAGGGCTTTTTTGAACATAAGGAAAGTTATGGAAAATATTTCTCACCCAGGGACACAGCGCACCAGATGTGCGGGAGACTTATGGGAGCAATCAGAGGTGGCCAGGGCCCGACTGCGGGTCTTATTAAGTTAGGCTGTGATCCAGCACCTTCAACTTATTAAGCTGTCAAGAGTTTCAATGATTAAAACCGAGGAAAGGTCACCGGCGGACCTTCAGCTTTCTGCAGGGCTGATATTTTCTTTTTGGCCTGAGACCTAATGAAGACTTTTTTTCTTCTATTCTTTTTTTTTTACGGGATACATGTAGGTTGAATTTGGCGAAATTGGTCTTTTTCGAGATGGCCTTTTGTGTAGGAGGTTTGAGAGAATCAAAAAGCCACAATGCTTCCCTCCTTTTTTTCCCCCCTCTCCACAATTTCTCCATTCCCCCCCCCCCCCCCCCTTTCGTTTCCCCTTCCAAGGAGCAAAATGAGAGAAAAATTTTAAAAAACGATATGCATATATAGAATTCTGAGCAGGTTCTTTGTGAATAGGCCTCTTTTTAGTACGGTTGGCATATCATTAACCGCAGATCAAAGAAGGCTGCTTTAATGGAAAAGTCTGTAATTAGAGGCCGGGTACGGATCTCAGCCATGTGGGAGGGGGCGGGGCTTCCTCCTAGCGCACGCCCTTTCTGCTGACTGCGGAATTTCGGCAACCCGCCACCCCGATATTGGAGGGGTGGAGGGGTAAAGAGTGGAGTTTTAATGAGACCTGTCACGGTCGCGGTTACCGCGGCTCCCCGTCTCTCCGTTTTGACAGGCGGAGATTTATTCACCTGTCAGGTGCGATGATGTCACCTCCGAGCCGGGGCTAGGGTTTGAGGCGGGCTGGGGAAGGGGGGGGGGGGGGTTCAGGCACAGTCGCCCGCGGTCCCGAATCTGTCACGGAGGCGAGGTGGGGGGTTGGGGGGCACGTCGCCTCCGTTCGTTTGCCAGGGGAGCGCCCGAAGCTTGTCACCTGCGTCCGCGGGTGTACCCGCTCACCTGCGCCCGCGCTCTCCGACGGTCACCGGACCGCGCCACGCGGGACGGCGGGCAGCGAATCGGATCCCGGCGCGGCTCGGTCGCACGGCGCTCGAGGGGCGAAACAGACGTATCTGGCATGTTCCGAAATCCTCTTCGAAAGTCAACGCGACTGATTTAAAAGCACGTCCTTGACGTCTGCGCGGATTCAAAAAGTGAATTACTTCTTCATCCAAGATGCAAGGACAAACCAAAAGCTGGCTATTGCAAATGACAGATTACTTCACTGGACCTTGTCCAGATTTCTGAGTGATTTCCCATAGGCAGGGCGGATCTTTGAGCAATGGGGTGGTGGTAGAGGTTGTCTGTGGCTTTCAAAGCTCTCTATATTCATTTGTGGAAAAAAGGTATAATTTGTAAATGGGAACCAAATAAAGCATTAGCTTCTGTGAAAGCATAACTTCAAAAAAAATCTAATTCTTAAAAATAAAAAAGCCTTTATTTGAGTGGCTTATACATATCAAAGTGCTAAAAATGCACTAATGTGTTGCAGTACAGAGGCCTTCCTGTCTGTACAATGCAAACCCCCTGTACTTAATACCACATGATTACAGAGGTAGACAAATCACCAACTATGATTGGCTGACAAAGGAATGAGACATGACATACTCTGGTGAATACCTGAGCACTGAGTACAGAATATGATATCTAGACTATGAGACCCAGTTTACGCTGCTATGCCTAACAAAGACCAATGCCATAAAGCATACATAACACTGTCATAAACATGGCATAACACCAGTCATAATCAGTCACGACAGTGCATTACTGCTTTTGACAGATATCATAAGAATGTCATAAATGATGTAGCTGCCATTTTGGAATGGTCATGTATTTGTATATATTATGTCATTGTAAAATTCATTGCAGTGAATTTCATGTCAATGACATCTGCCATGGGCTGTAATGCATGTGAAAGCAGGCTATGTCAGGTGCTACATCATGCTAATAACAGTGTTATATAGGATTCACGGTGTGCAATTCAAGTGAAACGTCACCTTTTTGGTTTGCATAGCGCCTCTGTCGGTACTGAGCGCGGGTGAACGCGGACGTCGCGTCTGATGTTTCCACTGCGCTCATTTTTACATGCAGGCAAAACACGTGTCGTTGCTGTACGGTAGCATGGAACTTCAACACCTCCTGGCACCTGTGGTCTCAAGATCAAACGCACAGCGCACCTGAGAGCAGCGTGCGAAATGGGCGCCGTCCAAAAAAAAAGAAGCTGGAGCCTAATAAAAAATAACAAATGCAGTTTTAAGGAAAACCTGTTTTATATTTCTCCATATTACAGTAACTTCATAAGGGGTATACTGGTCTAATTTGTCTGGCCTAATTAAAAACATACAAAATAGTGGATTCTCATATGCCAGACACTGTCATTGATGAATAGGAACACAAAAGTAAAACACAGGGGTACTGCTCTCTAGCCATCATGGCGCATTACTCCTAATGGTCTGGGTACGTCTGTTTCAGCTCTGGATTTACATTCATTTATAAAACTTTATAGAACTCCAGCCCACAACAAACTGTACACTACACTCTTAGTTAGACTATGGCCAGGATTTAATCAACACTTGCTCTTAACTTTGACTGGCAGGTGAAAGATTAAAGAATGATTGTTTTTCTTCTTCTTCACCAAACTGAGTTTGTGAAGAAAAAGTGTAGAAATTGCATTTCTTTGTAAGTCAAATTTAGGGACAAATGTTGATGAAATACAAGCCTATGCCTGCCACCCATCCCAACTGAGAGATTCCCTTGGTTTTAACTGCATGATAATTTGGCAAGTTTACGATAGTAAGTCTTGGGGGAATGCATTTATTTTATTAACGACTAACAATGCTTTTAGAAACTTAAATGGGCCGCGTTTTAAATAACTAGAAATATATTTTGTGTTTGAAATGACTAGCAATGCTTTACAATGAGAATCTTCAATATTTATGTATAAAATGACAAGCAACATCCATCCATCCATTATCTAGACCCGCTTATCCTGGGCAGGGTCACAGGGAGTGCTGGAGCCTATCCCAGCATGCATTGGGGGAGAGGCAGGAATACACCCCGGACTGGCCGCCGGGCACGACGAGCAGTATTTTAAACAGAAACATAAAATAAAGAAACCGCTTGATTTCGGGCTCCAGCTCTTCTGGGTTCCACTGGCGAGCTTAGCAAACACAGAGAAACTGGACAGACAACGGGCGCCATTGACGGCAGCTCGAGCCACCCCTCCCGAAAGTACAATCTGGGTCGCAACCTCGAGACGGGCGCATCGAGGGCGCCTCCCACGCCTGCGTCGCCCGCCGTCTTTCAGACCCCGCCATACTTTCGTCAAAAAAAAAAAAAAAAAAAGGCGCGTGGATGACTCCTCTAACCCCGGCGGCCTGTCCCCCGGATGGCGGTCCCCCGGCGCCGCGGCGACGTCTCCGGGTCGGGCTAATTAGCACGCGCAGGGCCGCCGCGGAAATCTAGACCGGGACGCCGAGTTGCTCCGCGGGACCGGTGGCAAAATGGAAGCTGTTTTTTCCAAGTCGTCGCTGAATTCCGCCTAAAATAAAAAATAATGTTCCCGCTTTTTTTTTTTCTTTTTCTCTCCCCCGTCTTCAGTGCTCCCTGGATTGTGTGACCTATATAAAGTGTTTTTACCTGAGGCTGTCTTCCCTGCCTTTATTCCTCTCTCATTTCCCTACAGAAAATCATGTGGGGGGGGGGGGGGGGGGGAAGAGGGAAAAAAAGCAATGCAGAAATGAAGCTAAACAGAGGATTTATGCCAGGGGGACAAAGAAGAGAGAGAAAGAAGAAGGAAAAAAAAATAACAATGGCGCAGAAAGTTTTTTCGTTTTGCCCTATAGAGGGTATAAAGTATGGGGGTTTGGGGGCGGCAGAAGGGCGCGGGGGGAGGAGGGGGGGGGGGGTGTAGGTTATGTAAAAGGTCCAATGCGACCCAACAGAGACGATATCCCTAAGGTGGGGGAGGCAAAGTGGTCATCTGAAAGGCCGGCCTTATTTCACATAAACGCTGTCCTGCGCTTCGAGGCAAGAGCAGACTCCATTCAGGGCAGCACCAGCTAACACAGCCTAGACAGAATAGCCTCTTTCAACTATTAAGCATCTGATAGGAGAGCTACCGTAGGTGTGTAACAGCACATGACTGAAAGGCTTTTAAAGTTGCTAACAGCTCCTCGGGATAACGTTGCGCTCGACTTATTTTTCCTTTGTGCGCTTCTGCGGAGCGCCTCGGCAAACCCTATCCGCCTGCCTCTGTGATCAGTTACGGGTTCATTATGCAAAGTTCCATCAACATTTCGAAACGCTTGAACACCGTTTTTATAATAGTTCCCAGGACACTTTCGTCTGGTACGGAAGACGGGGGAGCGAAAGAAGAAGAAGAAAAAAAAAAAAAGCCCTTTCGCTTGAAAGCTCTAGTTACCTGAAACAAATTGCCTGAAGAAATCCGAACTGCAACTAGTCTGGAAAAGGTAAAGAGACACATAGCTGTTCACATGAAAGCACAATACTCTTGTGTTTCAGGTTGAAATTGTCCGCTTTTAAAAAAAAAAGAAGAGGAGGAGGGGAAAAAAAGCAACTTTGTACTCAGTGTGTGTACCTGCATTTTGTGCTTTGGGCAAAAACGTTCCCTTTTACCACATTTTCCTTGTATAAAAGGCTACACACAGATGCAAGGTACTGTATCACAGCTTGCTTAAGTGAGCGTAATGCAGTGAGTTAAGATGTTGCCAATGTGGTTCTCGCTACAGTGGAATAACAGATTCGCCTTCAGGGCCACAAGCAGAGAAGAAAATCTGCCCTCAGCGAGTCTGTATTCACAGCCGACTGTTTATATCGTTATCATTTAATTTACAGCTTGGATTCCACTTAATTTTAATGCAGTGGACCAATTCCTTAAATAAGCTATACATGGGCAGAGGCTATTGTTATTAATATCCATGTCATGGAAATAAAATATATAGTTATATTGTGGGAGGAATGGGTGCAACACCTCTGCACCATAAAAAATGTAATCAGCATGGACCCCTGGGCCAGGCCACCCACACCCATAACCCCTGGTTCATCCACTAACAGGTGAGTCGGCTACATGTTAAACAAAGAGAAGAGGCACCTGAGCCTAATTCTCTAAGCCCTGTATGTCTCCCTTTATCTATATTCTTTCCATGTCTCACTCTGCCCCTCTCCCAATCTCCGATCATGTGACCTCAGCCGTATGTGTCCCCGTTCATGTGATTTGTGCTGTATGTTTCCCCACTCATGTGATCTTTGCCGTATGTTTCTCCACTCATGTGATCTTTGCCCTATGTGTCCCTGCTCATGTGATCTTCACTGTATGTGTCCCCGCTCATGTGACCTCTGTATGTGTCCCTGCTCATGCAATCTTCGCTACATGTATCCCCATTCATGTGACCTTCTCTGTATGGGTCCCCGCCCATGTGATCTTTGCCCTATGTTTCCCCGCTCTTGTGATCTTTGCCGTATGTGTCCCCGCTCATGTGATCTTTGCTGGATAACAGGGCCTGTGGATTTCCATTGACACCCACTGAGGAGGAGAAGAGAGGTTCGCTCTGCCAAGGCCCAGAGCAGGAGAGACGGCTTAATTCGAGCAGGTAGCCCTCACCCCTCCTGCTGCTGCCGAGGGGATGGTCCATCTCAGACGAGACACTGCGACACCCCCGCCCCAGGTCACAACACCCCCCAACCCCCCCTCACCCCCCGGCCGCCGATAGGATTCCACCCCGTTTTAACGAACTATCAAACTCAGATGAAGGAGAATTGGTAATGGGCCCCGTTTGACTTATTTTTTCATCATTTCACTTCAAACATTCAAGTTCTTGAACAGCTCTGCTAACAAACACATGTTGGAAAAAACAGATACACATGGAGCCTGATAGCACGATCAAAAGACAACTACCAAATAACTTGAAAAGAATACGAAGTCATAAAAACACACTATACACACACACACACACACTATGTATAGAGTTAAATGAATCTACATATATAGATTTTAAAATCTCAAAGGGAAAAACAGAGTTCATTTTGAGTTCAATGAGAAGCAATAACAGAAGGCTCAGAAAAAGAGAATCTTCCCAGCTCCGATCCACCTCGCCCGTAGGTGTTGCAAAAATGATTAGCCGCCAGCAATCGGCCCCCTCGCCAAATCAGTTTTGACACGGTCAAAGCGGCGGGGCGGCGTCACGTGACCCGCGGCCCCTGGCGACCGGACGCCGTGCGCGGTCAGGTGAGACCCGCCTTATCCGGTAGCGTGCGGTCGGGTGCGATGGGTTCAGACTAGCTTTGAGCAGGAGGCACGGCGCGCGGATTGCTGACACATAATCGTTCTCAGGAAGAGCCCCTCGCCAAAAGGCTGGAGCTTGAAACGCACAAACACACATACTCACATAAACACACACACACACACACACACACACCCACACACACACACACACCACACCACACATAAACACCACACACACACGCACACTCACACAATACACACACGCAAACACACACACATATAAACACACTCTCTCTCTCTCTCTCCCTCACACACACACACACACACACACACTCCGTCTCTTTCTGTCTCACACACACACTCTCTCTCTCTTTCTCTCACATGCACACACACATACACACACTCTCTCTCTCACACACGCACACAGACAATGGGAGAAAAGTATAATAAAAATCAGAAGGGGAGGAAGACAGAACGAGGTCAGACTCAGAAGCGATCCCCCCCCCTCGTTTCCGACTATCGCCCGAAAGCAGGTTCATCGCTTAAAAAAAGGGCGACGGCGGGATCTGGCTCCTCGCCTCGCACTTCCCCCAATTAGGATGAGTCATGAGCGTCTCCGGGGCGAGGCTTTTGGGGAGAATACATTAACTGTGAGCGAGGTGAGCGAGCGCTGGCAGGGAGGCATCGCGGCTTCCTCCCCCCCCCCCCCCGCCCCCCCGCCCCCCCGCCTCCTCGGTGTTATATTTTTTGGTTTAGCCGGCGTCCCGGTAGAACTACTGAACCGGGTCTTGACCCCGCCACCCGGACTTGTTTGCCCCCCCCCCCCCCCCCCCGCCACACCGCACCGCCCGCTTCTACTCATCCTGCGTCAAGGAATCCTTCCGTCGCCAGGGTAACTAGCGTGCCGGGCTACCGCGACCGCTGACCGCCAACCGCTGACCGGGAGCGGACGAGGAGCGGCGGGCGTTCCCTGGCCCGTAAATCTCTGGTGCTTGAACCTCTGTCAGGCTTTTCAAAAGGTGGTTAGTCGGAGGCTAACTCGCGGTGCAGTACACACGCAGTGGATTTCAGTGGGATATGACAATATGACAACTAGTTACTCACAAACAGCTGCATGCACACCTTTTCTGAATTGGGGATGGTTGGGGGGGGGGGGGTCATGTCACAAATTCAGAAGCATATTCACAATGAAAATTCTGAAATAAGAGAACAATTCTTTTCTCATTACATAGCCTCGTGAATTTCATCCAAAACTATTGATATTTGACAGGTGATCTCATACATGGAAATTACTTATATATACATATACATACATACGCATACATTAAGCACACATATACTGTAGTTTGGTTATTGCAACAATAAAACAACAATACTTGGCACCTGTGTGGTCTAACTATTAGTCCTTTCTTTCAATTAGTCCTCCTTAGGATAATTCATCAGCGCTGTCATGTTATGTTCAGTGTTGTAATGGGAGCAGTCTCACTCTTTCCCTCAGTGTGGTCGTCCTGTGTAAGGTGCGTTCCCCTTCGCCTCTCTGTCAGGGTGAATCACCTGCTCGCGGGACAGATTTGGGCTGGCAGAGCGCTAGGCCTCGGGCCGGACGGAAATTAAGTCCACTTCGTCAAGCGCTGCCGCACACCCCGACACCAACACCACCCGAAAACTCACCGTGTCACAACAGCTCTCCTCACAGAGGAAGTCACTGCTGACTGACAGCCGTCACAGCATCTGTCTAACCTGATGTACTTACACGTGAAAGACCAATAAACTTCTGAATATCTGGGAGGTTTCAGGGTACAGGGTAACCCCCTTTCCCCCCACTCTCTGCTGTACTTATTTCCTATCTTGTGTCTCTTGACACAGTGGGGTAGGTGTGTTCCCTTGGCAACAGTTTCCTTCATCCATACATCATAAAGCATACACCGTGGGAAGGATAATTCAGACAATGCCACGCACAGCTCCTAATCCTGACCAAATGCAGCGTCATACAGAGATTGAGAAATATATGTTTTGCAAACAATGCGAGAAAAAGTTCCGCCCGTAGAAAACAGAAAAAAAACTTGGCGCAGTCAACGTGGAGGGTGTGCGAAATGTTGGTAAAGCGTCCCTGCCTCACCCCCTGCCCCCCCGTCCCCCCCACCCCGGTGTTTGCGCTGGTGTCTGGGCTTTCCTCAGCGCTCCTTCCCTCTGCGCAACACCTCTTGCAGTCCTAAAAGCCCCACTCTGCAGTTTACATGTGTTCCGCCCCATTTAGCATGCGACGTGGGCTCTGTGCCACGCTGACTTTTAACCCCAGCGGGGGCGGGCGACGGCGGTGGCGGGGGTTGGGCGAAGGGGGGAGCTGGGGGGGTCTGCAAGCCTTGAGTTTGACTGCAAGCCTCCGGGGAGCGCACGGAGGGGGGGGGGGCTCTAATGGTAATTTGAGTGTAAAATCTGGTCTCTGGAAGAAAGGTCACCGTATCTGCATAAGCCCCTTGAGCCAGGCTTAGGGCCCTGTCGGCCTGCCGGTAAAGAGCCATTTTCCCCCGTCTTAAGGCCAGAATTAGTCCTGGGCGCAGGAACCTCCTGTCAGAGCTGTGGGGGGGGTACGTTTGGGGGGGGGGGGGGCGGTGAACAGTGTTTGTGCATGTCTAACCGGGGTCCGCATCCCGAAACGGGGAGGGGGGGTCGATCGATTCCACGGCCCCCCACGCCCCTGCCTTTCACCGCTGGGCCACCAGGGCGCTGTCTGGGTCCCCAGTCTTCCGGAGAGGTGCGGCTCGGCGGAAGAAGGTTCCAGAACGCTGCCGAACCCACGGGTGTCAGTCAGCCGCTAGCGCCGAGCAGCAGAGGGGAACCGGCGCGTGGGTATCACGCGCGCGCGAGCATATGCTGCTTCCTGCTGCCGCGGTTCGCTCGGCTTGACTCCGGTTCGCTTTCTTGCCGCTCTCTCGTAGACTGCGGAGACCGATCGGAGATAGCCGGGGCTCACGCAGCTGGCTCCTGGGCCGGAGGTAGGTACGGCGCCGCTTAATGCTAAATCCATATTAATAATGCAAGACTTCACGCTCGTCACACACACCCAGGCACACACGTACACACACACACACATACACAAACGCACGCACACAATTAAATAATACCAATAACTTCTCGTTTCCCTCAGATCGCTGCGTTACTTAATCATTCACAGTTAAGGAGCAGGGGTTTAACAAGAGGCTGCTTAATTACAGAGGAACATATGTGCTCCTATTTGGCAAAACCCACTTAGAAGAAGAACAAGAAGAAGAAGAAGAAGAAGGAGAAAGAAAAAAAAAACTCGAAACGCGGAGCGCGACGGATTTAAGAGCTCTGGTAATCGAAGGGGCCGGCACATCTAAACTGTGTTTTCGTAATAAAAATAGTGTCAGGCTTAATTTCCCCCTCTGAAGCCGTTTAACAATGAGGCGTTTTGAAGCTGCGCAGGCCCGCCGCGAAAATACGATCCCCGGAGCCCAAGCAATATTTTTAAACATGTGGGAACGCTTTCCCTCGCACATAAAAGAGAGACCCCCATTCCCCCTGAGGGGAGAGAAGGAGAGCCTCCATATAATGTTCATTTTGACAACTTTTCTGGCCGCTTCGCATGGCATTAACCTTCAAGAGAACCCTTCTGTTTACTCTTAAGGTTTCACCCTGTTGCTAGCATGCCAACCCCCACCCCCCCCACCCACCCCAACCCTCCTCCCCCCTCCCCCAATACAAAGAGCCCAGCAGCACAGCTGATTACCACTTCGTCATTAATTAAAAGTGGCCAAACATGACCCTCACGTCCAAGCAAAAAGAGGCAGCCGAAAAGTACAAAAAAGGCAGACTCCCTCTTCCCAGGAGGTGAAAGGAAAGTTTGGAGTCAGAAGTTTGGACAGCAGAAAGGGGAGGGGGTGGGGGGTGGGGAGGGGGGTGTGGTGAACTTCCTGCTACGTGCTCTCAAGGCCAATGCTAGCCAGGCTACAGGTGCTACTTAGGATAAGAAACCAGCTTTACCCACCAATGTGCGGAGTAGGTAGGAATCCAACTGTATTGAAGTACTGGGACATAGGTTTGGGTATGTTGGTAACTAAATAAAAAATGACTGAACGTTTATGTTTTGATTTTGGTCCATGTTAGGGAAAAGAGCACAGAGGTCGTCTGCAACTCCCTCTAAGTTCATGAGCCTAATCGGAACTAAATGCCCTCCAAAAAATGAATAGCATTTTATAAGAGCATACTGTTGTTAATGTGCACGCTTTGTGTTCTTAATGGGTGATCACCTTGCTTTCACGATTACAACAATTGTCCGAAACACCTTTAAACAAATGGCTTGTAAGATCGCCTCCTTCCAGAAAACTCCACTAAAGATGTCTTCGTGATTAATTTAAGATCCTTGGCTCACTGTGTTGGTTAGTGTTAACTGAGTAACACAAGTCAACCTGGTCTTGAACATTCCCACAACTAACCCATTAAGGTGCAAGATCACAAATAAATAATTCAGAATGTTCTTATCTGAACATTCTAATGCTGATGTAACAATCACTACTGGTAATTAAAAGCAATGGAGTTCTAGAACACTGACATAGAATTTTGAAAAAACATTCCAAAAAACCTAGTCTTCAAAAGGTTAAAACTGACCATGAGAAAAAATGTTATTGTGTCAGTCTTCACAATAGCATCCAAGTGCCAGTGCAATTGTATTTCTGACTACCTCCTATAGCCATTTCCTGCTGATAGACCTCTGTCTGAAGCAGTGTTCCATTTGGAAAAGCAATACCGCAGTATGTTCTGAACTTTACTTGACCTTAAATGTCCTGAAAGTCAAGGATATTAATTCAAACTAACGGCAAGCTTCTTCATCCATAACTCTGGGAATTAATTTTAGCAGATCATTCCCCCCCACCCCCCACCTCCCCTCCTCGGTTCCTACAACTGCAACCTTCACTCGTTTCAATAACCGTCAAACTCTTGCCATTACGCAAGTCTCCAAAAAAAAAACACACTGCACTGCGACACTTTGGTTTGATTTGCACTTACAACAAAAGTGGAAAAGCATGTGGCGGCTGAATCTCGGCCAGGGCGACCTTTAAGCCATCGGACGGGGCGGAGGGAACGAAAGAAGCCCGCCGTCACTCAAAAGGACCTCACGAAACACAAAAAGCCAGGAGACGGTACACACACACACACACACACACACACACACACACACACACACACACACACACACAAACACAGGTGACATGGAACATTCCGGGGAAGACAAAAAAAAAAGAGAAGGTCGATGAGCGGGAGATCAATGTGGGACAAGCGTAATGGATGGCGATGGATCGCCGGTGTAATATTATACCAGACGCCGAAGCATTACAATATCTGCACTGAATAAATGTTAACCTATAATCCCTTTACTAAGAACACTGGCATTGTTTGCCCTCCCTTACGGGGACCCGCATCGATTTTCCTTTACCGAATGCTCAAACACAGCTTCCCCCGGATTGATGACTTCCAATTAAAGGTGCGAGGAACGTTTCCTTCTTTGCGAGGGATTCTTAATATTTAATAGATCTGACCGGCAAAAAAAAAAAAAAGAATTCCAATTTCATTTGGATTTTGTCTCTGCTCTGTCTCTATCCCCCATCCTTCGCTGCAGAGCCACTGTTGGGCTTGACCTCCGAGCTGAACCCCTGACCCTTGACCCCGAGACATCTGACCAGTCACCACTCAGGGGGCAGGAAATTAATAGAAGTGCTGCTTGTTAATTGCATAAGAGAACCGCTGAAGGATTCATCACCTCAGTCATGGCCATTGCTTCCCTTTGACCACCCCCGCCCCACCCCCCAACAACAGTTCCCAGAAGGCATTTCCCCGTCGGTCACATCTGTGCTTTTCCTATACCCGGCCATGTTTGCCGAATAATTATTCAGCATCAAACCTTATTAATCAAGTCGATGCAGCGTTTTAAATGGAAATTGCCGGATTAATACAAGCATTCATTTTGTCCGGGAAATCTTGATGGCTTTAGCCCGCTAATCGAATTGGAATATAAAGGAAGGCGAGGGAGGGAACCTGATTGAATTACGGAGAGGCCTCCCGCACATTAAATTATGTCTGCCAGCAGGTCCCAGGTTTAGCGCTAACGCACGTCTTCGCCTCTTGGCGGATGGCGGCGTCGTAGTGACGAGCATGCGATCTGGCAGCGGCGCGCGTACCGTATCTGCCAGCCCGCGCGCGTTCGAACGCGAAGCGACCGTTCGCGCACGCGCCGATCCTGATCGTAATTTCTCTTTTCAGGGATTGCGCTTTTTTAAGGGATCGCACGAGCACGCTCAGGCCTCTACAAGGAGCACGGCAACAAACTCAAACAGCAACGGAGAAACCATATTTCCCAGGCCCTCACAGCTCTCTGATCTCTAGGAGAGTAACTGTTTTATTCCATTTCTTAGTATGGTTCCCTTCCAGTGAGAGTTTTTGAGTGACTAGCTACTGCAGTGCTCAGGAAAGCCAATTATTCTCAGACATTACTTGTGGGTGACATTACCTTTACCTCCCTAAAAAGAACCTTCACACAAAAAACTGTGTTTTCACCTGGTTTGGGAACGCTCTGTAAAATCTGTTAAAGTTAAGTTAAAGATAAGCTAAATATCTTTAAAGTTGAAAGAGAGGCTCAAGCAGGATCAACCTCAGCCCCTTTAAGGTGAAACACTGACCACAGCTGAAAATAACAAATCTAATTTTTTTCACCCATGCTGAATGGCTGTCTCAGCAGAGTTAACTGTACAACAGATAGACCGGTAAGGAAGTGACACAACAAAGTAAACATTTCAAAAAAGTACACGGTGTAGCCGGCGCAACCAATCCACGTCGTTTTTTTTTTTTTTTTTGTATCTTCCTCTCCCCCCTACCACACACACGCGGTATCCCCCTTCGCAGATTGACGGACGGATTAGATCGGACAGCTGACAGCCGCCGCCGCCGCCGCCGCGGTCGTATCGGTTCCTCTGAGGAGCCGTTTGTTTCGAAACGACAAGGCGGGAGGGATCCTCCCTTTGTTACGCAAAAAAAAAAAAAAATAAATAAACAAACAAAAATTCGCCTTCGGTGTCGGGCGGATGCAAGGCAGCCCACCGGCGCGATCTCGGGGAGCGATTACAATCGGCCTGCCGCCAAGGAGCTCCCTCACAAGCTTGTCACTTCCTGTCATTTGTTTGGGGCGACTGACAGCAGCTTACAACCGCACTACAAGTGCCTGCTTTGTGGGAAATGTAGTGTTTCATCCCGCCCATGGCCTCCTAGGGGGATGGGGATGGGGGGGGACTGGGGGGATGGGGGGGCCGAGGGGGTTATTTCCTGTATTTGATATGACACTGTGCTGATATGACAGCATCCAGATAGATAAGATTTAGCAGGGCACATAAACTATGTTAGGGCAAAAAAATAATATATATATATATATATAAATATGCACACACACACACACACACACACACACACACAATGTTGTGAACGCTGTCTGGATCTGCTTCAGATGGCAAAATGCAAAAATGTTCTCCTGTGATTTACTATTCCATAAAGAGCGGTATTCACTGAGAAAAGACACAAAACAAATCTTCCTTATCTTTCTGTATCTCTCCCGATGCCTGAGCAGGCTAATAACAGGGCATAAATAATTGAATTTGTTCCGCAGAGGAACTATGGAGTACTTTCTTTTTTTTTTATTTTTTACTTTTTGTTTTAAAAAAAAGATTTTTACGTATCGCACTGCGGTCAGAATCAATTCTAGGAGTTTATTATTGAATGCGCTACATTCGACTGATTTGTAAAGGAGACAACCTTGAATTAAACTCTTTAAAAAAAAAAAAAAAACATGATAACAGCAACAAATCATTACTGGCATCCCGGAATGCGGTCTGCGAAAGTTCATGCTGACACACAAGGAAACAGCGCACACTATATCAAACAGAGGAATCAAGCATGGCTTTCCCTAATACAAACTATCTTCAAAGGTTTTTTTTATTTTATTTTTATTTTATTTTTAAAGCGACTACGGCCTTGCTATGTTTGGCTCGGGTCGAACGCGAAGAAACACAAGCGAGCTATTTATATTTTTTTCGGCGAAAAATCCATAATGTCACGATAGCCCGATCAGTCAAGTATTGTTTTTGTTTAGAGGGTCACGCGTGACAGTCTGAAGACGTATGCGCCGGTCGAGGCTGAAGGATACAGCGCACAGGGTTCACGCTCGGGGACTCTGATTTATAATATTCCGTCGGCCCCGTTACGAGCGCTTTGGTTTCGCCTGAACTTCACTGGAGCGGCTTCTCACGAATACTGTAAGAGCAAGAACTGATCAACCGGCCAAAACAAGCCGGCACCTAACGTTACCCTCCCACCCTCACGTCTGACTGGACCCAATCAGACGAAACCGCTGGGGATATTCAGCGTTTTAGAATGCGTGGGACAACGTCAGTGCGGATGCAGGCACAGTGGCCAGAATTCGGCAAACTAACCGGGCCAAACTGTGTCTCTAGAGAAAACCAACATGCGTGTTTATTCGTAAATAAATCAATCGATGTTAAAGACAAATGTTAGATTAGACCAGGTCGGAGTAATGCAGCCTCACCAGTGTACATCCTTTATATTAAGAATAATTACTTTCCCAATTGTTCAGTGATATACTCATAATTTTAAAAAATATATATTTATCTGTTATTTTACCAGGATGCCTCACAGGGATTGGCATCTTCCTTTCGAGGGGGGCGTGTACAAACAGTGACAATTACACAACAAACCAATAACAAGGTAATCAGATGGATGATGCGTGTGAATACTGCTCATTCGGGAACGTTCACTTTGCCTTCCAGAAACTGCATGTATCTGTGTTTAGGCGAATCCCCCCCCCCCCCACCCCACCCCCCATAAACGCAGCCCTTCTCCGAGGCTGGTTAGCCCCCCCCACGCAATTCTTTTGCATTCCACATCATGTCAGCCGCCTCGCGCACCCTCAAACATCGCCAAAAAAACCCGAGCGCCTCTCCCCGTGATTTATGATGTCATTAATGTCAAGCTATCAGTGGACAAGAGGAGAGAGACAACAGCGAAGCTGACTAAAAACAAATAGTTTTGATTAAACTCAAGGACATTCCGTACAGCTTTCCGTCGAAAGGCATTTATCACTTTCAAAGTTGACCCCGTCCCACCCACCCTCTCCCCCCCCACCCCCACCCCCCCATCCTCCAGAATTCACAAAGCGTTCTGAGCAAATACAGATACGCAGAGTTTGCACTCTAATCTGTGCGGCCCAAAGTTTCTGAAGAGTTTTTATCAATTCATTTAATTCCAAACAGATTACCGGGTGACGGGTTTTAAACAAATGATGTTGACACGCGTTGGGTTTAAGGCCCGCTGTCCTGACACGCATGCGGCTTCCCCTAATGAGGACGGCGGCCATGTTTTTTTTATTTAATTCAATTTTTTCTTCTCGGAAAAACCGTTAATCACAGCCCGAAACCGTCACGTGTAGTAGAAAACCAGTTCTATGCTTCCATGTTCAAAGTCTTTACACTGTACACGCAGTAAAATGTCCAGTGTTAATTCAACTCTTACAGAGTACATAATTTATGAGTCCTTTTCACGTACTGCCTTCAGAGGACCATATGTACTCTGTAAAGAGTTGATGTAAGTAACACTGAACATTCTAATGTGTATAAGCCCAGTCATGGTGCACATGATGTCACGTGATGATGTCATGTGATGATGTCACTTGACCAATAACAGCAAATGAGCACGCAGGTATCCAGGCTCTCTGTCTTCCATTAACTCGAAGCCGACGTGCTCCATACTTTACCGATATCCCTCTGGTTTCCCAAAAAGAAAAAACATAACGAGTTTGTAATTTTGAACTTGAAATAGGGACACTTACGTGAGAACGCTTTTTTTTTTTTTTTTAAACATCAATCTGAAGATTTCGCTATTACAGTAAGGTCGAGGGCGGGTTGCACCGAAGCCTGCCGAATGTATAAGTCAAGCGTTCGGTGAAGTGCTTGTCTCATCCGGAGCAGGGTAACCTGGATAAAATATGCCTTCCTGAGCACACTCCATCACCGCCGAAATCAAGGAGATAGACTCGACAGGCGTTCATTTTCCCGGTGCCTTGAACAATAAACCCGCGCGGCTGAGTTATATGGGAAAGTCCTCAGAGCGAGAGCCGAGTATATCACCGGCGTCCCATGCCCCTTGTTTGTCTATCGATCTGTTTGCCAATATATCTACGGCGCGGCGTCCACGTTTTTACAAGGGGCAGGGAGCGCCGCGCGCGCCGGTTATCTTTACGCGAGAACAGCACCTGTAACATCGCCCGGGGAGAACGGTAAACGGATAGCGCGGGGATCCCAGTTCCGACACAGTTTACGGAGGCACCTAATCCTAACATCTGTTGTGTCGCCGGGGGGGGGTTCGAAGGGGATGGGCGGGAACGTGGGCCGCTCTCGGTGCCGTTACCAAGTTTTATTGAAAGACCCGGTGCTTCTCAACACTTTTAGGAGCAGCTCCACTCAGACCCGGTGCCTGTGATCACAGTGGGAGAGAAGAGAATCATAATGGCACTGCTTTCCATGTTGCTCAGGTGAATGCCCTCAGGTTCTCTGGCATTTTCACATTGGATAAGAGCATCTGCTAAACTAATGTAATGTCTTAGCATTGTGTGGACATGCAAATGCTAAAAACTAAAAACAAATGCAACTGAAGGGTCAAAATATTGAGATGGCTACAGGAAATAAATTAACTTACATCAGTGCTTGTGGAACAACATATAATTGTACTGCCCAACAGAGGTAACTGCCAAGCTCAACTCAAGAAAAAGGAAAAACACTACTTCCTGTCATACCACTTCCTGTTTGATTTGCAGGTAGGAATTCCCATACTGTGCCATGCCACCTAAACGAAAACATCCCAGCTTCCGTTAAACCTGAAATCTGCTATCTCTCAGCGCTTCACTCTTATCTAACAAAGTCAGATTAAAGCATCTAATCGTTCTAATGCGATTGTTATTTCCAAGGCGAGCTGTTTTAAATGTCATTTAGTCACGGGTTCACCGAAAAAGCGCGATTCTGATCTGGCTGGCTTTAGGTTCTGCGCTTTAATGTCATGCTATCCAGATGTGCGGGGCCCCGTGCGGCCGGATTTGTACGCTCGCCTCCGCGGGAAGTCGAGTGGGAGACGCATCGCTGCTTTCCATTAGGGGAGTCCGCCGAGAACCTTCCCGCTCGAATGTTGTGACAGTCGCGAGGAGAAGAATTTATCAGTTACCGCCAAACAATGAAATTAATCTCACTGCGAGCGCGCACGTGTGTCCTGTGTGCGAGCGTACGTCTGTGTGCGGGTGTGCGTGTGTGGGATTCGGTTTAATGTACACCAGAACTCAGCAGGTGCGGTAAACTTGAACGCATGTTCGGATGTTTTTCGCAAGCGGACACAAACGGAATGCAAATTTAAACATAGTTACGCGGGCAGGAAAACGCTGTACGCGAACGGTGCGAAGACCTAGCGCTCGCGCACTTTCTGAGCCCGCCGACGTGTGGTTATGGCGTGTCTGGACCCCCATTCTTAATGAAAAAAGGAAAAGCGCAGGGGTGACGGAGGGAGAGACGACACGGGCGAGACAGCGGCGTGTGGGGACACGCCAGGCAGCAGTGGGCGGGCCGAACGTTCGCCAGGCGTGGGGGTGGGGGGGCAAGTGTCACCACACACAAGCCAAGCATTTCGGCGGGGAGAAGCGACTTTGATAGCCCCCGCTGCGACACTGCCGATCACGTCACATCTGCTTATTACCAGCGCATAGTGAAAATTAAAATAAAAATCAGACAGAGATCAGAGAAAGTACAAAGGGAAACAAGACCAGGTTAAAACCTAGTATATGGCTGGGCCTAACACACGTGATCCGGCCGACCAATGCTGTGACTTCATAACTCGGCCGACCAGTGGTGTAACTTCATCACTCACTCAGTCACTCACTCAGTCAGTCACAGACATTTGCGTTTGTAGGGCTGGCCCCGCTGTTGCGGTCCAGCCAAAAAGATACTACACACTAAAGCCTGGGTTAGGCAAATAATTAATAAATAAATAGCGTGGCGGGGGGGTGGGGGGGGGGGTTCTGAGAGAGAAGGCCCAGTTGTGGGTGAAGCCTGCCGATTCACGGTGCCACCTCCGTCTGTATTAACCAGCACAATAAAAAAACGAGTTTACCTCTGAGCCGCTGACTGTAAACGCCATTATTCTTCTTTTCGCTGGAAGCGCTGAAGCCGATCCAGCACATGTTGAATACTCGCGCGCGCAAAATATTCCATTTATTTCATTTCATTTTGAGGAGAATTAAGTGTGAAAGAGCCTCTATTGTTATGACACCCCCCCTTCGCATTGAGACATCTGCATGCATCTAATACTGGATTGCAGTAGCAGGAAACATACCCGATTATCTCCGATTGTCACAACAAGGTTTTTTATTTCATTTAAGAAAATGTCACAAAGACTATTAGAGGTGATCGGCAATCCACTGGTTTCATGTTAAAACACCTCTTTCTTAAACAAATAATTTAATTGTCTTGTTAAATGCATGATGTCTGCATTAAAGAAAGGTTACAAGAGAGTAGCAACACATTTATAATGTTAGAATGCATTAATATGGGTTATGTCTTAAAATGGTGATATATTAATATATTCTTGAAAGAATTTGACACTGTTTTACAGCAAAATGCCAAGCTTTCTGAAATTCCCACTAGATAACTTGGTGATGCTGACTGAATCCAGGGTTTTTTTCATGATAACAGTGTTGCATTAATCCGTTAATTATTTGAACAGAAGTTTCTTGTAGGATGACTTGGCAGTTTTGATTGAATCTAGGACAAAGACATTTAGAACAATAGCTCAACAATATGGCAGTTTCAACTGCTTGGATTATCACATCAAAACAGGGATTTAAATAGAACGACCGCAATACAAGTAATTGATTCAAAAACACACTGAAGACTACCTTCATTATGTACGGATGCGCTATTGCCTTATCCAGAGCGTTCATTGAAGCCAGTTGACAAAGAATCAAAATATTGTAGCGGTATTCATTAGCCATCTCTTTATATCTTCAGCGGGCTGACGCTCTCCCATGAAAGATGGAGCTCCACACCGCAGACATCTCGGAAAACCACCAAGCAGCCACCAAGACGGCCGCGAACGCAATTAATCTTCAGATTGGGGACTATCGATAGGGTTTTGGCCACCGATTTGGTAACACATATGCGTATCCATTTCTCTGACAAGGACTAATTACGCGAGGCTTGTGAAATAATAGAGTTGTCTTTAAGTGCTGGGAAACCATTTATTATCGCAACACAACTCACTGGGGAAAGTGGGCTGGGTGGTGAATGCGAGCTCGCCATTTTCCTTCTGACCTCTATTTTATTTTTTCTTTTCGGCATCGTGGACTAAATTCAGGCCAGGTGTAGAAGCACACAGACCAAGAGGTCACGTTGTTCCCAGTTTCAGCATAAAGGTCACCGAGCAGAGGACCAGCTGGTGAAGAAATCGCTGACAGAGCTAGCAAACTGCTGGGCAACAACAAACCAACAAACTAGCCCGTGAAACAAAAGACAAAAATATAAAATAAAAGCCTGGTCTGAATATCTTCTGAATTCAGTCAACATTTGCCTTCAATTTGTATTAAAAATTAAACGAGGCTCATTTTTTCGTTCTAAAAGTTAATGAGTACAATGATCATGAAAATGAGTTTGGAAATTAGACTTGTAATGATTAAAGTCAAACTTGAATTTGCTTGTAAGTCACTTAAGGACATATGTTGATTGAATGCAGGCCAAATAGTGTAAAATATGGTACATGTGTCTGTGTGTGTGTGTGTGTGGATGTGCATAAAGACTGCTTTCAGTGAATTCAGACGGTGCTACTTTGAACAGTAAGACTCTTTGTAGGCAAACTGTGGTCAGAGTGCACGGCATAGATATTGTTAAAATATTTTTGAGCTTAGATTGCAAAAAATATCTGCAGCAGTTACAGCAGACAGTTGCAGCCTAGGGCTAACAAGAGCTGGAATTCCAGACTTAAATTTGGTAGGATTTTTTTTTCTATCATACTCTATATTCTGCAGTGTGGCTTATGTTGTTTTCAAACAACACACATAACTGCATCTAAAATGCACATATGGTACTGTTTTAGTAAATAACTATACTATGTTACTCTAGTACACACACACACACGTGTGTGTGCATGTGTGTCTGTGCGCATTACCTCAAGTACCACAAAACATGAATGCTGTGAAAATGCATACAGTAAATTCCCTGGACTAAAATACATCGTGCCTGGAATCTGTTATTGCTATCTAATTGCTATATACACAAAGACAAAGATGCAATAACTATCTGTAGCTAAGCATGAAATAAATTTAAAAACATACACGGTATACAGTACTAATTACAGACGAAAGAGGTATTATCATCGAATAACATTTATGCAGCTTGTCTGCTTAATCTTTTATTTATCCATATCACTTCAGAGCCTGCATTAAGCCGTGCTAACAATCGTCTTTACCGAAGAAATTACACGAGTGCGACTCTCGGGTTCTCTGGCACCGCTCTGCAACACAGAGAGGTCAGTTTCGGGCCCGGCCGTCCTGCTGCGGCGGCCACTCCGACTCAATCCCAGGTTTGTTTGTAAACCGCGGTAAGCGAAAATGGGGCCTTTTAACACATAAAACAGATCAGGAGGCTTAATCCCATTGATCTTGCCATCAAAATTGTGGTGGCTCCTTCCCTGCTCCTCTCCCCATCTGTGTGTGTGTGTGTGTGTGTGTGTGAATGGGGAGTTTTAAAGGGAATTTAACAGAGGCTTTTCTACCATTCCTCCACTCACATCAGCATGCACTCAGAATGCAAATCCAGGTAAATCTTCGGTTTTATTTGATGTTCCATACGGTGTACTTACATTATCACGAGAGGAACTTGTGCATTTCTGACATCCTCTCCGTGTACTCAAATCAACATCTTACAGCCTATTAGCTAAGGCTTTGGGGGACAATAGCTTTCGCTGACAATCCTTGTATTTCCTACGCGCAAGAAAAAATTCTGATGTCGAAAAAGAAGAATCTAATCAACAGGAATACGCATCATGACTCCTGACAGCGCGTAGGTCACACTTCCTCTCGACAGCCAGAAGAATCGCTTTGAAACGCGGGCTTATATTCTGCACAAATAACAGATGTTTGAGAAGTATACGCATTAATATTCATACACCTCAGGGAGAATAAGTGTCTCGCGTCCTCCGAGCGCGGGAGGAGCAGTAATTTCAGCAACAGGGAGGCATCAGTCCTTATTTCCGGGAGATTTGGGACAGTTCGGCTGGAATAACACGAGCGGCTCCCCCATCCGCCCCCCCCCCCCCCCCAAAATCAGCCTCAGCCCATCTTTATCCGGTGACATTTTAAAAGTGAACAAAGTGGCGGAGAAGAATGGGAAATTAAATTATGCTTTTGTCATCACTTTTTTTCTTCGACGGCGGCCACCCAGCCGACAGTGCAGTGGCTTTTGGGAAGCCCTGTCAGAAAGAATTCGCATTAATACACTCACGCTTGTAATACACAGCCCCCAATCACTCCTTCTGCACAACTTGAACTTCAGCAAGCGATGGAATATGCGCCTGTGTGTGAATGAAGAATAACTAGAATTATACGCAGTTTCAAAGGGGTCGTACACAATGCCACCCATTCAATAATGAATTACAGCTGTCATTATGTATGCAAAAGAAGGCTATGGAAGTACTTAACCTCCAATGTAAAACCCAGCTACACTGTAAAAACTGTCTCACCATCCAAACAGAAACTAGTGTAACACTTATTCAAATCAGTGCATACACAAATAATGATTTGATACACAGGAAATAAACATTACAAAAAGCCAACGGTTTCTTATCGCTGCAGTCTCTTGGCACACCGTTCTGTCATAAGAATTGGCAGTTGGGTGAAGGTAGGCACTGTAGTGTCGCCTGTTTTTTTTTGTATTTTTTATGAAACTGCAAAGTGCGTTCTTCGCTTTTATACACCACCTGCATGAATGAATACAAACTACCTTTCGGTGTATGAGGAAATTCAATCAGCTGATGGATGAAATGCCGGCTCAGCAAGATCTGGAGTAGAAAGTTTAATGTGATCTCAGCAGGGACTGGTGTTCTTATTGAAGACATCCACTGCAGCGAACAAATATGAACAAAACAAAATAATGAACGGGGAGGATTTGGGGGGTGGGGGTTGGGGGGGGGGATGTGGGGGGGGGCGACTTGTGTTTTCTTTTAATCCAACACAGCCAGCAGTGTTAACAATACACATTGTTTCACAGGCAGGCTCTGCGCAGGTACCTGAGCGAGGAACACCCATTCTGCATGCTGGCTTGGTTTACGATATGTGAAGCTATCGCTCTGTTTTATGTCCCGGCTCTTTCAAGCACATAAATCTACACGAAATCAGAAAGAAAATGGGGATGCAAAATAGACTCAACTACAGGTGTAAAATAATTGTAAATAAATGGACTGCACTCAATCATAGACCAAAGGATGTTTTCAGTCCACAGGCATGGCTCAGCCACTTGTAAAGAGGTTCATATTACTGCTTTCCAAACGGGGGGATCAGGACCTACTAAGATGATGCAAGAGGAAAAAACTCTATCACACACTATCCAGGGATCAAAATAAAGAGTGTGTTTGTCACATGCACTGCACTATTTGCAGGTCACATGCTGTCAGTTTTACATGTAAACATAGCACTGTAATTCCACATTTGAACATATGTCTGGCTGCATTTCTTGAGGGGGGGGGGGGTGCACCAAAAATCACAAACAGGGGAGGGAAAACTGTCTCTGGGTAGAGAAAGTTAGAGAAGTTGGGGCCAATGGAAGTTAAACAGTTGGAACTTCAGCTTCGAACAATTCATTCTCTATGGCAGCTGTAAATGTAAAGCTATTGCCCAAAATATCCTCTCTCGTCTGATTGGATGACAGTGTCTTTGTCTTGCAGCAATTACAGCTGTCACAGTGAAATGCACAACTGCACAAAGCATTCGTTTCGTACAGGGAACACTGAGCTAAATTACCGACAGCTGTTTTCAGTTCCTTTTCATTTCTACAATAGCACTGGGTAATGTAACTATTTTACACAATCTCCTCCCCTTGTATGAGCAAACATCCCCTAAATACATATTCATGCAGAAAATTACATGGGTATCAACAGCAAAAGACTACATAGTGTCACTATCAGCACAAAGCAGTTGCTGATTATAACTCTGACCCACTACGCTCAATTCCCTATTACATTTTGTACGTGTTTGTCCCCTGTTTGGGGGTCACAAAATGAACCCCGATACTTTGGTGAATTCATCCCTCAGTGCGCCACTACGGTCCAGATCTTCGGCGATCACCCCGGTTATCGAAGGTAACGTGGAATAAATAAATATCTGAAGAAATAAATAAATAAATAATCCTCTGAAAGTACGTGTTATTATTCCCGTTCTGTCTCGCCGCGGAGATAGCGAACGTTCGACTCTGACAGCCACCGTGTTAATTCTCTAATCCGCCTCAGACGCGAGGCGATAAAGAGCCGGGGAAGAAAGCTGCTGCTTAATCGCGCGCTAATGGTTATGACAAATACCTGTCCCTGTCACACCGGAACGGGGGGAAGAAAAAAACAGTCAGGTACTGGGAAGGGGACTCACAACTTCAGTAACTCGGGCCATTTTGCGACGTTCCTCGGATTCAATGCTTCTATTCAAGCCCGTGGGTTCTCCGCACAAGGTGTAAACAGAGTTTGGTGATGTTAACCCTTTAAGGTGTAAGATTGTTCTTAACTGAACATTCTACTGCTGATGTCACAATCACTACTGGTAATTTAAAAGCAGTGGAGTTCTAGAACACTGACTTGGAATTTTGAAAAACATTCCAAAAAAAAAAAATCTACTCCTCAAAGGGTTAAGGGGAAGGACGACTTCATGCACGACGGGCGTCACGGGCGACGGGACTGACGCCCCCCTCTCTGCAAACGCCGTGCCAGCTAGGGCACCTAGGCACACAAATCACAATTGTGTGTGTGTGTGTGTCATTTAGCGCGGGTGGCCTAGGGAACAGCTTATTCGGAGAGAGACTCTGCGCGGGGCGGTCACTTTGTATCCCCGTAATTGTGATTTATACCCCGGCCTTGCAAGCGGTTGGGCCTGTTTCTGAGTCCTTGCGCCCGCATCGACAAGTGACATATTTTCAATGAAGCCGAACGCACGCGACGTGACCCGCGCTCCAATGACAATCAGCCTCACCGCCCCGCCGCGCGCCGCGCGAAAGCCGGGCGTCCTCCGACGCGCCTGAGGTCACGCGCGGATCTATACGCTAGCGGTCCACTGAAGCGCAGCGGGAGTTCGACGTTTCGGCCGCATGTAACCGAAAAACTGGGACACGGGATTGTTTGTTCAGCCCCCCCTTCACATATTGACAATATTCACATTTTAAACAATTTGTCTTTGAGGTATTGCTCTGGGATTTAAGTCTGAATTCTTACCTTCTGAGTCCCTGTTTCGGACTGATTTTAAACTCCACGTATCGTTAAGCCATCTGGCAAGTGGCCATTTTGTGTCTGTCCAGCATAGTGAGGTCAGTCGGTTCTACCAGACAGATCAACACATCTATGACAATGAAAAGTCAGAGTGACTTCATGGCAGAAAATTCTAATTTAACCCAGGGCCAGGAGGGCTAATATTAATAATACTGGGCTAATGTATATTACTGGCAGGTGACATGGGGCTAGGTACAATGTAGATGTCAATCTATCTGCTGCCCAACAGTAATTCTACAGCTCTTTCTGAGAGTCGAGCTGGAATGAATCAATTGCCCTCAGTGAAGTCATCATTCAGGTTCCTGGGTGGCACCAAAAATCAGAGATACTTCAAACCAACTCTTCCATTTGACTACCCTGAGTTCAGGCATTATTTTATCAAATAGATTAACTGTGTGAAAACTTCAATATATGTGTTTTTTACAAAAACAGAAGAGGAAGAGAGTTCCACAGTTGAACGTGCTTGTTCTAAGTACCTAAGAAGATATTAATGTAAAATATTATTATGCAAAATATCTATTTTGCAATAGACTGTGTTTAAGACCACGCCTGGTAGATGTGTTTGAGAGCAATGCACCATTCAGAATGGTTTAAATTTTCTTTTCAAGCCCTTTTTTATTGAAGCCCGAAGCACAGGAGAATTTTGAAGAGAACGCACATTAAACACTCAAAGTGTTCTCTGCCATAAACGGCTTACAAACAGAAAGGTAAAAAAAAAAAAAAAAAGGTTGTTGAAAATTGAGAGAGGCGTGCGCTTCTCTGTAGATCTTATTGAATGGAGAATCAAAACATGCTTGGGGAAACTGCGCCTTTCACAGAGAACTCGAGCACGCCACAAATGAATGGAACACACAGGAGGGTAGAAGGGTTACCGCAGTCCAAGGACAGGTTGGCTCTGTGCAATAAAGCATATATACATTGTGCGTGTGTGTGTGTGTGTGTGTGTGTGTGTTTCTGCATGCATGCCATGTCGTTTTGTGTGTGAGTGACTGCATGCGCGTGCATTTAGCGTTGTTAGAAGTACAGTATATATGTGTGTATGTGTGCGCATGTGCGTGCATGTGTATTTGCGAGTGTGTTTGTGTGTGCGTGTGTATGTGTGTGTGTATGTGTGTGTGTGTGTGTGCATGCGTGCGTGCGTATGCATCTCCACTTAAAAGGAAACAACCTTGTCTTGACCCTGGCTGAGTGAGTGGAATGACAGTTTCCTGTAAAAGTTTATCTTGGGGAAACGGAAGATTAACGAGCATGTTTTCATTGGACGCTTTCCCCCCACATCTTACATATTTAGAGGTGATAAGATCGGAATATTTATTGGATCTTACTTCAGGTCATTTGCTATGTTAATTTTATGAGCTTGATGTTGCTTTTGTCTCTCGTTTGTGTGTTATTCTTCAGGAAACGGTGGGGGGGGGGGGCGGGGGGAGGATTTATATACTTTGCATACGCTTTCCCCCAAACGATGCACTCAGGCACAATTATTTTGGGCACTGAGGTTGCTTTGGAACATCTAATTTAACTTGCGCTCTGTGAAATTAAGTCTATTATTTCACCATCGAATCAGCATCTGCTTAGTATACCTCCGCTTGTTTGTTTGTGATAACACGTCGTTATACCTGACAGATCTCATACAACAGTCCTTGAGGCAAACTAAGCCTTTTTGATCTTAAGAGAGAAAATACAGTACTCCTCTCTGCTATGATTTACATTCAATAAAATTGCAAGCATGTGTGCATCAAATATACAATGCTCGGTATCTTTTATCTTTGGATACAGTGCAAAATGTTTCTGCCTATGTTTGCTTTAAGGCAAACTGAGTAAAACAAGTATTATTACCCATGTGTCACTGGTATTGTCCAATTTACTTGTACCATGACAAAAACTGTATATTTGCCCTTTGTAGGTTAAAACTGAAGCTAGGATCCAAGAATGGATCCTAGAAAAACTAAGAAAAACGGAAGCCAACTGAAGTTTCATTTGTGTTAGTATTTGTGACATTGCTGTGCTTTCCCAAAAGCCAACCCTAAACTTCTATCAAATATTGATCACACCAGGTAGAGAAATATCAGTTAATGTTATAACATACAGTAGTAACAGTATAAATAGTCTTAATGAATGCAGTCTTAATAAAGCAATAACAAACGTATTATTCAAATTTAATTAATTGTTGATAGTCAAAACATCAATAAATGTTACAACAATTACTCAAAAGAAGAAGGACGATGCACAAGGTTAATATACTGTGCAGTAGAGATGGAGTTATTTGTTACATAGCAACAGTACATATTGTAATATTGCATCCATCCATCCATTATGGAACCCGTTCATTCCTGGTTAGGGCCTGATCCTCCCCCTTGTGTTTTCTGGTGCTTACGGTGGGGTGAAGTGCAACACCTCTGTTTTTTGATGTCAGAAAAAAAAACGGAGAAAAAGCAGCAGTATCTGGCTCGTCCCAGACTTTACTGGCAGCTTCGGTTTTCAGGATGTGAGGGAGGATGTTGAAGTCGCGCCACGTGTAGGGGCCCTTCTCTCCGGGGAGCCCGCGGTGACCAACCTGGGCGAAAAGGGGCGTGGGCGAAAATGGGGTTCATGGTTTATTCATGTATAATTACAGACGGGCTTTCAAACGGGCCTAAATCAAGCCCCCTCCAAACCCGCCGGCCCCATTACCGCCCGTAACATCTCAAACCGCCATCGTCGAAGGCGGCGTTTAGGTCCCGAGCGCGATCAATACTGATAAATGCTAAAAACGTAGTACGAGGGAGAGAGACTCATAAATCTGGGGGGGTTATGCTTAAAGCAGTGGGGGAGGGGGGGGGGTGTTTGTCCACCCCACCCTTCTGCTTTTTTCATCTCTCCCTCCCACCCTCAGTGGTGCGGGAGTGAAGGGGGGGGGGGGGCATAATTGAGTCTGATCAGAGAAGCTGTGGAAGGCCCAGGCTTGATTTACACAAGCTGTTCCTCAACAGGGGAGAGAGAGAAGGGGAGGGGGGGGGGAGAGAAAGAGAGAGAGAGAGGAAAAGAGAGCGAGAGAGATACAGTAGAGGGTGGCAGGCGGAGTAAAAAAACACAGGCAGAGAGAGGGCAAGAGGGCTTGAGAGGGAGAGAGCGGCAGCGAGAGCGAAAGACAAAAAGGGGAGGGCTCCTCTCAAGGTCAACTCCAGGTGAAGGAGGGGTCAGGCGGAGGTCACATGAGCACTCTCACAAGCCGGTCAGCAACGCCCACTGACTGGCGGAGAAAGGTTGGGGGGGTGGGAGGGGGGGGGAGGAGGCTTCTCTCCCTTGTGCATCAAACCCACCCCGGTGGGCTCCAGCTCCTGGCGCGGGGGTAGGGGGGTGGGTGGTGGGTGGTGGGTGGTGGGGGGCAGGCAGGGGATAAAGAATGTTCGGGATGATTGCGAAACGGCTCGCCTTTCAGCCGCTAACTCCTTTTCATGTAAACGTCCGCGCCTGACACCTCTTACGCGCCCCGGTCCGTCTCCCCCCCCGCTCGCTATCTCCCGTACGTTCTCTCGGCGCGACGACAGGCGAACAATAAAAGCGAGCGAGAGAAAAACAGTGAAAGAACCGGGGCTCTTGTCGGGGTTGCCGAAAGGTCAGCGGTGACAGGCAAGGAGGTTAAACTGCCGAGCTAAAATACTGTTCATTACCCGCTGCAGCCTCTCAATAAATTCCCCTCTTTGTGTCACGCTCAGTGCCGTACATCAGCATTCTGCATCCCGTAATTTATTGGCGATTGTTGAGTTGTATGGGAGACCTTTTATATGAAGGTAGCATCGATCTTATGCTTATTTTAAATCTTCTGCCAGAATAAGCACAGAGACTTTAATAGTTGCCACCATGGTGTTTAAGAGAGAGAGAGAGAGAGAGAGAGAGAGTGTGTGTGTGTGTGTGTGTGTGTGCATTCATCTATGTGCACATACATTCCAACGTCCAAACTGGTATTTCTAGAACTATGGATATTCTTTAGTTTTCCCATAGTGTATCAAAATGAAATCCATAGGAAAACCCTCCCAGCAAGATAAAAATCTGCTGGATGCCAGGAACAATAAATGAGCAATGTCCTCCCATCTGATTTCGGTTTATGTAAAGTGCACAGTGTGGATGGTAACACACTTACAGAGGCCCACATCGCACTGGCATTAAGTGGGGAAAAATGTACATGACACAGTTTAACAGAACCCGGCCTGCCCTGTACAAATTAAAACACTAGAAAGTAATTAATGCTCCTCAAAACCTGCTCGAAGTTTATTACTTGATTTATATTTGTTCCACTTTATGGGGGCATAGCCATCTTTTACTTGCGTGCGTTAGATTCAGTGCTGTATGCGTTGAAGTAATTTATTCAATAAATAAACAAATAAATCACCCCTCAGCTAATTTGCCTAATGATATTAGAGATGAGTAACTGTACAAACTGTGCAAAGTACAAGGTACTATTAACCTAGCCCACCTTTCATTTCGGGAGTTCAAAATGTCCATCCATTTTCATTTGAGCAAAACAAAAACATAATTAAAAATTTGACACTTGACACGGATTCCACAAATAAAACACTTTGCTTCTCTGGCATAATAAACGAGGGTCAGAAATTCAAGTTTGCCGGTAATATGTCAGACAAGGAGGAAGGGGGGTGGGGGGGGGGTATGAGGAGGGAATAGAGAGAGAGGGAGGGAGGGAGGGAGGGAGGGATAGAGAGAGGTAAGGTAGCATAGGAGAGGAGGGGGAGGGAAGGCGTGGAGTAGGGGGAGGTCATCCATTCAGGCCAGAGAGTAGTTTGGAGAGACAAAGCCGCCTTTGTACGAAACCGAAAAAAAAAACAAAACAATGCTATTAATTATCACAGTGGAAATAGCAAGGGCTTGTTACTTTTCACAAAACATATCATTTTCTTCCTTCGGTCCCGGGCTCCCTCGGGGAAGCTGGATATAAATGCAGTGACTTAAATAACAAGAGACCAACATCATTTTCGCAACGAGGTCTGCATAATTTCGTGACCGTGAGTGAGCAGCTGACTTCGACTAAAATGTTTCAGTTCCGCGCGCATATAGGCGCATAAATAATTCAAAATTAATCCCTGCAGAGGGGACAATGGGAATCGTAAATTATCCGCCCGCAATCCTTAACATTAGAGGCAATGAGCCTATAGTAACAAACTAGACGAGTTACTCATTACACGCGTTTCGTAGACACCTTAACCTTTGAATATTAATTTTCCCGGCACCGCACCGGGGGGAGGCCGCGAAAAACGCTTCCCCTGTTTTCGACCCGGCGCGCAAAGCGTATTTACAACCCGCCCAGCGTGCGTTCGAGCCGAGCGTGTCACTCGCGCCGAAGCTCCAAACACCCTAATCCCCACATGCGGACCTGTTTTTCAAAAAAAAATAAAATATAAAAAAACCCTCATATTTAAAAGACAAATGGACATGCCGGCGCAAGTAAACCTTTTGATATGGAAATGACGGGATATTAATCTTCCTTTAAAGAACCTGTGCTCGAAAAAAAAAAGAAAAAGAAAAAAAAAACAGGTAGCTGGACCCTGTTGAGCATGTGCAGATATTTATGGAAATGCACTGAGGTAAAGGTACTCATCTGCACCAGGATTATCATTTGCAATAGCTGTACTCCAGGAGTGTTCTGGCTGCTTTGAAACTTTTTCTTTTTTGCAAAATCTTAGAAAAACACGGACTATCAACGCAAGTCAACTGTCTCCTTCAGAAACCATCAGTATTTGGGCTCACAATTTTTGGGCACAATGGCCTAAAGGTCCCATATCCATCCAATGGCTGCTAAAGCACACATGATATTTAGAAAATAAAGATAGAAATTGACATCCTGTTACAAGAAGAGAAAGTAACTCACACAAAAAATGGCAAACGTTGCTGTACGGCGACAGAATGTTTTGAGGACCGGAGAATGCGGACGTGGCCCCTTGTGACAGTTTGAGGGCCACGGACAGCGGCCCCCAATGCACTGGGGTTTCACCATCAACGTCCGTGCCGCTGTTCATTAGCGTATGAGCGGCATTAAAAGAGCTTTTCATGGGCTCCGTTTGTACCGGGCCGGCCCCCATCTTGTGATCCATAGATTTTCTCGAGTGTTCACACCTGGACAGTCACTTCAGGTATTGAGGAGAGAGAAAGAACCACAAAATGCGTTCAAGGGTCAATTTCACTGACATGGTACAATGGCCACTTACTTGGTCTTTTAGTGCTATAATGACCCCCCCACCCCCTCTCAAAAAAACCCACCCACACCCCAATTTAGAGTTCAAACTGTTAAATGAACACAGTGGGGCACAGTTGGCAAGGGGGTGGGGGCGGGATGGGAGGGTGGGACATGAAATATCGGCAAAAAAAGAACTAGATGAAAGTCTTCAATGTACCCCAGGAGCTTTGCATAAAATCCAGGTACCCACGACAACTCGACCAATAGCACATTTATTAAGATTACAGAACGTCTGCGCGACTGTGCCGAAATTGAGACGGAAACACCTGCCGGTATCAAAGCAAACGTCAGACGAGACACAATATTTCCGCAAAGAGGAGGAAATGAAGACGCAACTCATCCCCGATAAAAGCACTAATGCAGGGGGAAACGAAACCGACTGGAGTTGAAAAAACATCCGATTTAAAAACTACTTTGAAATATACATATAGAACAGGAGGCACGGAGATTTCTTTTCAACGTAGTCTGCTTCACATCCACACTCCTCTTCATACAACAACACCTTCCTTAGGTGTTGGATAAAAAGTCTGTTACATATTCAATATTTCAAATAGCCTGGCTATTAAATCTAATGTGCATAATCTGCTAGTTACTGTGCTCCGCACTGTATAATGTTGAACTAAGAAGTAATTAAGCCTAAAGCCAAACTATATGGCTGTGCGGAGCATAGCCTATGCAAATTTACACAGTTATTATTATTTTTAATTATTGTGCAAATTTCAAAGTTATATACTCCCGGTGATACGTATTCCTGTCAGATTAATTTGATTAGCCTAAACCAAATTACGCTTTTACAGAACAAATTGGTCTTGAGATTTAAAGAATCACATCATTTTCCAAAATTGCAGCACACTATACCAAGATAATTTATTGTTATTATTATTATTATTTTTAAATTAGTATCCTTCACTTCAAACCCAAATTATAATGTCACCGTCTACAACGGTGCTCAGGGCAGGTAAAACCTCGAGTTAGCGGTCTGTGGGCTCCTTCTGCATGTCGGAACGTGCGAGTAGGCCAACGCCATTTGTCACACGGGTTTTCCCATTAGAGACAGAATAACGGCACTTCACCTTTTAATTTTTCAAGAGGAGCACCGGGATTATCAGGGGAGACGGGGAGGTTGTTTTATTGCCCGGAATTTCATCACAATAAAAGCTTGTGGGGAAAAGGTGGCATAATCGTCCCCCTGTAAATATCTCAATGTAGATTACATGCTTCCTGCCTGGCTAATCCTGGTAATTGATGAACTCCAATGCTGATGATTTTTATACGTAATTTGTTTATTAATTAAGATAACACTTATTTTGGGACCTCAACCAAGTAAACCCAATTATCTGCTCTGCAGGGTGAAAAGGCATATTTTGCTAAACGCATGCCAGTAGCTGTCAGCGAATATAATAATCTTTGTAAAGTTGAATTCATACTCTGGAATACTAAAAATAAACGCAGTCACACTCGATTAGGCCTGAATTAGAGTGCTATTGACTCATTTAAAATAGAGGGCAAAAAAAACGCAAGACAAACTATGCAAGACAAAAATTTGATTGCAAAGGGTTGTTACAATTGTTCATGATTGTTTGGATTTCTTATATTTTATTTAATTCGCAAAATTTAAATTAATTCTCTGAAAATAACTAAATGTGTGTGTAAGTATTACTCTAATACAAGGTAGGGGCAGAAAAAAAATAGAAATGTATCACATGCCTGTGGTTGAGAACTAATGGCACTTTCATGCAAATGGCTGATCGTTATTGACTAATGCTTATCAAAGTAAATGTGTCTGTGCCGAGGCATGCGTTCTGATTGCCTGGGACACGAGCGCTGATTTGTCAGGAGGCCAAAGAATAATGCGCTACATTAGTGTTGACACCAGTATTGACACCTGATACACAAGTGTCACATAAATTAATTTCCTCACATTTTACTCCACGTTTCTGTATGTTTGCGCGTGCGGGGGCGAGCATTTGGAGAGGTTGCGAACACCGGGAGAGATTAGAGCGTAAACATTTTTTAAGCCACTCCATCAACAGTTTTTTCTTCGGATCAAAAGGTTGATCTGGATTCTTTAGTTTAGCTACAGCTCTGACAGGGGGATGGGGGGATAACGTACATAAGGAGAGTGAGAGAAAAAAAAATCAAATGATTTCCATAAAAAAGTAGAATAAATAAACCCTCGATACACAACGAGCGGGGATTAGCATGCGTTAAGCTGCTACATCTCTTTGGGATATTTTAACATTTCCGATATGAGCGAGGAACAGAAATCAAAAACGAAGAGGAGAGAGAGAGAGAGAGAGAGAGAGACAGAGACAGAGAGAGAAAAAAAACTAAATTTGACCTATGCTCTCCTGGCACAGTCAAGATGTGTGAACGCCGATAACACTTTAAAGAAAGCCGAAGGAGGGAAAAAAAAACAGGAGAGAGAGAAGGAGAGAGGGGGAGGAAGGAGAAGAGGGAAAAAGGGGAGAGAGATAAAATGACATTAAAAGCCGGCCCGGAACTGATTGATGCGCTATAATATTTGAAGTCCGCTGACGGCCCCGCTCCGGCGGCTCCGGGGGTCAGAGTGGGGTGCGCGCTAATGAGAGCTTTTATAGCACTCCGCTCTAATCGCGGGGCGCGCTGGAAACCCCCCCTCTCCCCCCCCTAACCCCCCCCCCCCCTCCAACCGCCAGCCCTCCCCAAAAAAAAATCTGATCCAAACAGAAAATAACATGCTCGATTTGGCCTGTGAAAGGTGGTTTGAACAAATCTCTGTGATGTATTGGAGCGTTTGCCCGACCACGCAAGGCACGTGCTCCCTCCCGCTCTCTCTCTCTTTTTTTTTGTTGTCAGCAAATACACATTTTTCACTCTCCAGAGGAGCCCGATGGGGCTGGGCTGGGGTGGGGTGGGGTGGGGTGGGGTGGGGGGTGGGGGGGTCTTAGGCTGTTCTCATCTGCCACAGCTCAAACCCAACCTGTTTCATCTCCAAAAGGAGAGGCTCTCAGTCCAGTGGGCAACATTCCACAGTCGGAGCAAAAACGCCTGTATAAAAAAAAAAATAGCCCTGGCTTTGTCTTGTGTCTATGTGATTAGGGAGAGTGCAGGGTCACTACACGCGCCTCACCTCCAGAGCTGTCTGCCTGGCATCAGACTGCCCATTTATCACACACCCCACAGGAGGGGAAAGAAGCCCAAATGAATCTATGAACACGGACAATGTGTGATTCCACCGATATTGCATTGCATGTGATTATACTTAACTACTGCAAATGAGAACATGGGAAAAACTGGTATTTGTGCATTAAATCTTAACAAAACCCCTCTTATTGGTACACTCATTAAAGTATTTCTCTATGTGCTTTAAAGAAAACTCAGTTTTCTGCAATGCACCTTGATTCATTAAAAAGCAATATTATATATACATACTATTTTTGTACTTTTTAAATTGTTATTATTTTACTGTAAAACATTGGATGCATGCAGACGTAATTTCTAATACAGCTAACTAGGAGGCATCAGATTAGGCAGGTGCTTTCTCCACACATAAGAACCCCCCCCCCCCTCTCTCTCTCTCTGCATGGCGAGTGTAAGCCAGAGGTTAGGAAATGTGTATCAAACACCGAGCCGCGGTGTCAGAAGCGGACGGCGCGGCGGACGGCGAGGCGCGCACCGTCAGCGCACGCAGCCCCGTCTGCAGGCTAACGCGCGGCCGCGGAGCGACAGACGCGCGTTCCAGAGAGCCGCAGCTCAGCGCAGCGCAGCTCCAGCCCAGGGAAGTGGGGCCGGGGGACACATTTGATGTGGGAACACGGAGGTCAGACGGAGCAGATCTGTGCAGCGCAGAATTACCTCCCCCACAAACGTTCCTTGTACTCCGCACAGAATGCGTTACGTACACTCCGTTGACGAACGGGCCGTGATTCTACCTCACAATGCATTATGTAGTGATAACTATCTATATTTATTAGCATTTTAGTTTACATTGATATGAATATGAACCTGCATTTATTAAGATGTTTTAAAAAAATGTATTAAGAGCATGAATAAGAGCAGGTATTCAGAGTCAATGGGATAAAGTTTCAGAATCACAAAATACAGTGAGAAACTGCTTCTGAAGGTTTCCCGGGTAGCACTTAAGGTTTCCTTGGTTTTCCTAAGACTCTTCTGTTCCCCGAACCACAGAAGAAGAAAAAAAATGCAAAAGGTCTAACAGCCGCTAAACTCATTTCAAATGTCATGTCTTATTAGAGGGAAATGGAAGGAAACGTCTCGCGCTCTCCCCCGGATGAGTCAATGAATTTGTCAAAATTTTATGATAATTCATTCAATTATTCCTTAGACATTTAAATGACGGTGGAGGAAGAAAAAAAAAGAAGAGCGCCTTCGAAAGAGATGGATGGAGAAGGAGAGAGAGAGAGAGAGAGAGAGCGGGAGAGTGAGAGAGAGAGAATTCACAATAATCCCGCTCTTGATATTACACTGCCTCCAGAGAGGGCTTTAAAAGCTCTGTATCTCAGTGTGAAGACTGCTAAAAGTTCTCCCCCTCGCTCGCAACTTGGCAAACACCCATTCACCCCCCTCCTCCATGCTGTCCCTTTGCACTCCCAATGAACAAGGTCTCTCCCTCACGAACACACACACACACACACACACATACACACACCCACACACACACACACACACACACACACACTCACGCACACATACACAGAGGAAGACACGCAGACACACACACACACACACACACACACACACTCACGCACACATACACAGAGGAAGACACGCAGACACGCACACACACACACTTTTTTTCCTTCTGGGAGAATGACAATCAAATTGGCCCTCCACAGTTCTCGACCTCCTGACCTTTGACCTTGGTGCGGTCTCTCCGGGGCTGGGGTTTTTAGCCCGTAGGTGCCGGGGAGGCTGCTCCCTCTGAGGGGGACCCCAGGCACGGCTCACGGTGGCAAGGGTAAGCTCCCCCTCTAGTGTTCACAGCTCTTCCCGTCCCCGCACTCAGCTCAGCCCAGCCTCTCCAAGCTTCCCCCCCCTGTTATACGCTATCCGTGTGTGCCCACAGTAAAAGACCTTCCTATCCATCCTTTACTTTCACTTTAGACACCATTTTCCGCACGTTCCCCCTCCGAAGCGAAGTTCCAACAGTAAGTATCGGACGCAGAAACATCTCTGTCTCTGTAGCGACACACGGGTCTAAAGGAGATTTTAATTATTCAAGAACACGTTTTTTTTTTTACCAGCTCGAGAGATGCGATCGGTAAAAAGTTAAACAGTGTCAAAAAACAGCGTCGGTATTGCGCAACAAAACCACTCGAGTTCCTGACACGGATTTAACGACGAGAAGGAAAAAAAAAAGAACGTACGCAAACAGCCGGTTTAAAAATCACGTAAAGCGTTAAGTTGCGGCTTAACACAGCCACTCTCTGTCTCCCCGTCCTCTGAGAGGCTGAGGGCATTGTGAGAAGGGATGACTAGGCCCATTTCATTTCCAAATGCATACATTACATCAGCCAAAGGTCCTGATGCCGTCAGCTCACTAAGTGTACTCAGCTAAAAGGTATGGCTCAGATAAAATTGGAACACAATGTACTTTGCCCACTACTTTGAATGGCTAATATTAAAATATTATTCTCCCTTTTAATTTTTATTAATTATTTCAATAACTGCTCAAATCACAATTTTGTGCAAAAAAAAAGCCAGTGAATCGAGTGGAGACATTCCTAAACATTCACTTAAATATATGAAATAGTTATATTGTGAGAGAGTGCAGCTGTCTCAAGCCGATTTCAAAAAGAAATGTTTCTGAAAAATTAACTTTTCATGTATACGCAATTTTAGATTAAATAAAAACATTTAATAAAAAAATACACCTATAGATAACAGTGAAAAGTGTGGAGAGATGTATTTGCTATGCAAAGAGCACTTTTAAATAAACAAAATTTTACAAATTTAATTACATTTGTAATTCACTGTTAAAAAAATGTTTTTTAAACACACAACGCACAGAAAAGAAAGACAAACATTAAAGGTGTCAGAAACAGACCTTAACCAGACCACATTAGTTAGCCTCTTTAAAAAAGTTTAACGGCTTTTTATGGTCGTTCGTTAAACGGCAACCCCGGGGGGTAACGGGGTTCCCTTAAACTAACAGAGCCTGCCGGACGCGAGAAGGGAGGACAGAGACTCCTGGCCCCCCGCGGGGGGGACGCTTTCTCTTTTTCCGAAATTAGCGGGAACTTTCGCCGGTGAACGCCGAGCTCCGTCGACATCGGTAGCGTCGCGGAAAAAACAGAAACAAACCGATAATCTTCCGCTTTCGCCTCTCAGACGAGAGCCATTCCGGCTCTAATGTAGACAAGTCATTTTGTACCAGCCACTAAAAAAGCCCGCAGGGGACGAGAGCCCGCATCGTGGGCCACTCGTTTCTCAAAGATCTTTTGCAATCAGTTGCACAATGGAGCCCCTCATTTTATGCTGCTACATCATAAAAGTGCTCCTTTTGTTACATTTCCATCCTTAAAAGGGTCTTAATCCTTTTCTTTTCAGGCGAGTCTATGGCAAATTCCGCGGGGACATCCCATTCGCTGCGAGGGCTGGGCTGACCCACTCAGAAAGCAGCATGCTAAGCTTTGAGCCTTTCTTCCCCTGCCACTCTCCTGAGAACATTAAATCGTACTTTTCATTCCCCTCACCATAGGGGGAAGCCCCTTAATGATGACAGAGAAAGAGAAATTCCTCCACTCTGTCCTATGATACCATTCGGCTGTCAAGCGGGCCTCTCCCCGGACAGAGAATCAAACATGGCTTCCAGCAGGTGGAGGAACGCTGAAGGTCACAGCGCCGCGAAAGGGGGAGCGGCAGCACTTGAGAGGAAGCGCAGGTTCCCACAGCAAATTAAGTCATCTGTGAAAACTTTTAGGTCCTTTTTTTATGTAACGGAGCGGGACTTTCGTTTAATGAGACTTTTTTTTCCCCCCCTCTTTTTGGTAAAAGGAGGTGGGGAGAGGGGCAGCGGCGGTTTTTTTTTTTTTTTTCCTTTTCTTTTTTTTTTTTTACCGGGTGAGGCCGCGAGCATGCGACCATGGCGGCGCTTCTTCCGCGAGTGTGTGTGTCTGCGTCTGTGTGTGTGCGTGTGTATGTGTAGGTGTGTAAGGTTGTGTGTGAGTGTGTAAATGTGTGTGCAAGCACGTGTGTGTGTGTGTGCGTGAGAGTGTAAGCATATGTGTGTGTGTGTGTGTGTGTGTGTGTGTGTTGTGTGTGTGAGAGCCTGTAAGCATACAAGTGTGTGTGTGTGTGTGAGAGAGAGTGAGTGAGTGTGTAAGCATGTGTTTGCATGTGTATGTGTGTGTGTGTGAGCCTGTAAGCATACAAGTGTGTGTGTGTGAGCAAGTGTGCAAGCATGCAAGTGTGTGTAAAATATTACCCTGCATGACTCGCCCTCTTTCAGACCTGGCATCATGCTCACTTTCCATTAAAACGTTTTTTTTTTTTTGTTCATATTTTTTGCATGTGTGAAAAATTGTTCTTTCTTTTTAGTTTTCCCATCTTTCCCTGAGTGTGGCGGCCTCTCGGGGGAGAGCAGATTAATCAAGTTAAAACCGAGCCAGGCGCCCCGAGCCGCTGCAGCCCCCAGTCCGCCGATACTCCCCGTGTTGGGTGCTTCAATGAGAACATTGTCGTTATATAAAACACGTGTCAATCAAGGCTTTAAATATCCCCCCTTATTGCTGTCTCTTCAGCATCTGCGCTGTGCTCCCAAATTTTTCGAATGCTAGAACGAATCGACGAATATTTTCAACATATGTGTTTTTCCCCCCTGTAATATTTAACGCTAAGTGATAAATGCCTGGTTAATGCAAAACACTCTTTTTGTGAGCCCAAATCTGAGCAGCGGAGGAGACGCGAAGCGCTGCCTCTCGGGGCTTTCGGAAGGGAAGTTTGACGGCGCATCTGTTTCCACTTGTTTTGTTTGCGCGCTTTATCGTATTTACAGGGAGAAACGATCCCCGAACAGACGAGATTTAAAGTTTGTCGAACTACCACGTTATAACCTAATCTAATTTCAAAGTGTACCGAAGACCGAGACTTATCCCGGCATTATACCTAGAACCATGTTCTGTGGAACCTCACTGCGCAGTGCTCTCTTAAACTTGATTTATGTGTGCCTTTTATGGCACTGTACTACGGAGACGGTGCTCATTTATATTTCTGCTACAGTTTTTGTATTCGTCAATAGCCACTGGTACTCAAAGAGCGCGCGCAACAAAAATAACTGCTCATTCTCAAACACTGGCACGGTGGCCGAAGAATAATTTCCTGTATCAGCTCGGTCCACGAAGCCACACTCTGCACTAACATGATTAAGACTAATTACTCAATATAACTACTTTGGTTAATGCATGTAAGTCCATAAATGCACCGTATTCACGGTTGCTAAGTCAGCATAGCACACGTATATTTGGAACACATATCGAAATGAATTTGTAAACATAATGCGCTGAACAGCCATCCAGTGCATTTGAATCGGTGCCTGTGGTCATTTCATGGTATGTATAAAAAAAAATCAAACACTTTTCTCCCATATAAATGTATGAGGGCACAGATACCAAACAGGTGTTCACAGTAAGAGTTCCAGCTATTGCTGAATGTATTCTGAAGCTTCTTACCATATAGGGCCAACCACAGTAGCCTTGATACCCCAAGGCGTGATGCATATGGATTTGTCCAGACATACAACATAAGCAATCAATGTTCACACAAAAGCCTGGATGAAGACCTCTAATTAATTTCACTTAATTTTATCATTGTGTTCCTTTGTTGTTTTTATTAATTTAACTCATTATTAGGCAGAAGAAAGGTTAAAATATAGATGAGAGTAAACAAATCATGCATTAAATAGATAATATAGATTATAACATTAGATTACTTTATTAGTAATTAATTGGTTAAGATGCTGACCTAGATTCAATCAATAAATATCCCCAACAGATTTGGTAAACTAAGTGGGTTTTTTTTTTTTTACAGTTCAAAAATAGTCTGCCCTTCATTGGATATCTATTGTATGCAACGACAATTTTATGAAAATTTTTTAAATGAAGCACACTGTTTGTGGCAGGAGCAGGTGTGTATTCTTAGATGTATACCTGAAATTTTCTGGGTGAAACTTCCCCATTTCAATTCTCAAACAGCATACAGTACAATAAGAATACAGTCCATTGTTCAATAAAGTTTGCAATGGCATGCTAAGATAATGACCTAACCAGGGCGCTGGACTACAGCCCACACCATGGCTGGTCATAGTGTGAAGCATCACAGTTAACCTCAGGGGAGATACAGTACAGAAAGCTGGCTGTCTTGAAATTTACATGCTTTGGTCATGGTTGCCTCGACAAACATGGCTGCCTCACGCGCGTGACAGTCGTGGCAAACCCGGAGGTAGGTAAGTCAGGAAGGGTTTAGAGAGGCCGGTGCCTGGTGCTTATTACCTCACAGCTCGCCGCGAAGCAGCAGCACAGACAGGCCGGCAGGGCGTCGCGGAGAACAGGCCCGGACGCAAAACAGATGCGGCAGCGCGGAGGACAGGAAATGAAAGCTTAATCCCGTGACCTTCGACCCTCCGCAGCCTTCTCCTCGGCTGGATCCTTTCAGGCAGGACACCGTCTTCTCCCGACAACAATTTTTTTATTTTTTCTCCCGCACAGCACACCTGGTATGTAAGCATGTTGATTTAATTCACTCGCGTGTTTGTTTTATGCAATTAGTTTAATCGCGACACATATATAATGGCAGATTTCCCTTCCCCTTTTTATTTTCACCCAATTTATTAAGCAATTAAAATCCTTACATTATGCACCCTTTATGCCGCAGTATCCGGTCGTTTAAGGAGGAAGGAATTATTATACTGAATGGCATAATAATTATCATAATATTACTCTAATTCTCAGAGTAGTATTTAAATTATATGGTTGGCTGATTGCATGATGAATTAAGTAACCATTTTCCAGGAACACTTGGAGCAGTACTCCCCTCCGTTGAAATCAAGATAAGCCCTAAACGCAAGGAAAACCGGAGGCGGAAAGAACTGCCCGACAACGGTCTGCCTGCAGCCTATATCATGGCTTCTAATTGGCTCGTTCGGTTCCAAATTAGTTGGCAATTTCCAAATCGCACAATATTAGTGGCTGTGAGAGCCAAAACGCCTTGGTGATCTGCCAGTGTTTCATTTCCTAAACTGTTGTGCCAAATCAATAGAGACATTTTTATTAACGTGGAGAGCAGTTATTTGTGTTTGTTTGTTGATATTCCGTAGGTTGTTTAAAACACATTTAGCGTGTAGATAGTTTGTACTGCAACAGTCTACGGCATGGTATTAAAATCAGAAATAGCTGAAAGCAAAGTTATTTGCAAGTAATACTATTTTCCTTCATTTAAAAAAGATGACTTCTTATGTTACTGGCTTCCACGTAATATTTAAGTCTTAAAGTCAGCCAGGTGTTGAAATGTTCTTGAGATCGTAGTCATCAGTTATATCCTACAAACCGATCACTTAGCTTCTTTTTCTTCCATCTGTCATACTTTGGTTTCCAGGAAGTTCTGGTTGTTAACAGGAAGCTCTGGCACATATGCCAATAGTATTATAGATTTTCTCTTTTCAACCGCATACTTTAAAGAAATTCATAACCAACCAGCAAATTGTAACACTTTTAGCTTCAGCAACGACTGAGATAACTTTTTTTAATTCATCACACAGAGCTAAACACCTGGTCATTATATATAGAGCATCTATGCTGTTATGATAATTTCATACATGTGTGCTTGGGCGATGCCCAGCAAAACTTTAGATTTCACATATAATCCATTTGAACAGCTGGATTTATTGAAACATTTAGTATAGGGCTACCCATCTTGCTGTAGGGCTTAACATCAGTAATGGGAACAGGGGGCACCACCAGGGATTTTGGGCCCCATGAAAAGATCTCGCATTGGGCCCCACCACTCCAGAAAATCTTACATTTAAATATTTTTTGAAGGCCCCTGTCAATCAGGGCCCTTGGAATCAGCCCAACCTGCCCCTCCCCTCACGGCGCCCCTGATTGGTTGAGATTCTGAAACTGATGGGTCACACAATGCACTCGTGAAGCTCTGTTCCCAAACGAAACGCCCATCGGCTCAAAGAGCACAGAATGCTTTTTCGGTTCAATTCTGTGATCTGTCCTGATAGCTTTGTCCAGAAAACTATACAAATAAATGGAGGACTCTCACATCAAAAACGAATGACTTTTCTGTGAGGTTTTCTATTATGCAACAGCTAAAATCACGGCTGGCAGTAGCGAAGCACTGTGTGTCTACACAAAGAGGGAAACAACAACTGACCTGTCAGAAATCCAGAGAGCTGGATCCACATATTTATCATCTATATGATTCATGAACCACCGGTCAGACTGACCGCAAACACATTCCCGCTAAAACCGTTTAAATATATTCATCAAGACAGAAGTAAAAAAAACAATCTGGTGCCCTTCAACATTATGAATATTAATAAAACAAAAGCAGGCTACAGGTGCATGAAGATGACTGAAGATTCAGGGTGGAAGAAAGTGTATGGTCAAATCACCCTTAAAAAAGTCACACAGTGTGCAATTTAATCAACCTTTACTGTGGGATTTAGCAAATAAATGAACTTTTAAATTTAGTCTTGACTTTGGGCTTCTTTGAGCAGTGTGAAGTCAGCCTTTTATTTTCTTCAAAGAAAAGATCTCTGTACAGAGTTGCTGGTTAGCACTTAGACCGTTAAGGTGCCAGTATACTCAAAATGAAACAGAACGACCTGTTTTAGAACAAGAGCTGAACAAAAAGACGCGGTGTTGTGAGATTGTACAGCGCGGTGTGTGCAAGCGCCCAGCACAAACTGTTTGCAAGTTTGCAGACCTCCCTCTGTTCGCGACTGGTCCCTCCAAATGTCACATGGTTGGTTGCATCGTGGTTGACTGGCCAGGGGGCAGAGTTCAGCTTTGTTTTCCTGTTCATCTCATCACTGTACTGTTCTGTAGCAGGTCAAATAGATGCAATACAGGGGATTTTGGTAAGTGGTGTCCTATCCGGCTTGCCACAATAGAATAATTAAATCATGCCTTATTGCTCCTTCCAAACATTCCAAAAAGTCTCCTCTTCAATGGGTATAGAAGTAACTGTCTTTATGAATGAACCTGTACTTATATTTAGCCCGATAGCACTTTGTGGCTAATTCGGTTTTGTACTGTACATACGTGATGTCTTGTTTATTTGTTATTTTAATTAGCTGACATTTGTTCTCATTGATGCAAATGTGGCATAAATCCCCAAACTGAAGTCAGTGAATATCACCATTGAGCAAAACGGACCTGATCATGGATCATGGGCATCATGGTCATCCTTTCTTTGGTTTGGCTTCATTAGGCAGGATTGCTTTGGTTATGACCACCTCTAAACCTGACTGAAACACACATTTTTAGATTGCTTAACTGTCGGTAATTCACAGCTTCTGCTTGTGCACCAAATTACATAACAATGTTTAATAGCTCATTATAGCTATAAAACAATAAATTATTGCTGAATGCAAAGTACATAACTAGCCATGTAACTTCAAAACTCATTTTCATTATATTTCAACAAGGTACCTGTATATCGCATTTTATAGAGCATCTTATATATCTTTTTAAAGAGTTGAGTGAATCCCTTGTGATGTCATCACCCTGTGTCCACAATACTGTTGGAATACATGACCCAAAGCTCATATCAAAGACAGGACAAATAGTCAACTCAAGGTGTGTGTGTGTGTACGTGTGTGTGCGTGTGTGCATACGCGTGTGTCCATTTTAGACTCAAGCAGATGGATCTTTTTTTGGTCTTCTTTCCCATGACAGTTGTGTGCTGCACTTCAAGCAAGCCTCACATTTATTTCATCTGTAATATCAGAGTGTGCTGTCATCAGTATTCAAACTCCATCACTAAGGGTTCTACTGCACATAGCACCATGGTTAAAAACAGCTGATGTACTACACAGACAAAGGCTATCAAAAAAGAAGAAGAAAAAAACAATCTCTGGCCATTGATTGCAAATCCATTCCTTCTTTGCTATTAGCCTGCACAGCCGAGCCTTTACAAAAGGTTAAGAATGTTCAGATACAGCACATTGTGATGTCACAAGAATTGTAATGTCACATTCTTAGCTTTTACAAAAGGTTAAGAATGTTCAGGTACAGTGCATTGTGATGTCACAAGAATTGTAATGTCTCATTCTTAGCTTTTACAAAAGGTCAAGAATGTTCAGGTACAGCACATTGTGATGTCACAAACAGATTTCAGGAATTGCCATGAATTCCACTCTCAAATATGACAACAAAAAAAAAGCCAGTGATTACTTGGTTTTACGGAAAATATTCTTGCTTTTACAAATTAGAGAAAAGCATGTTAACTGAGGGGAGGAGGGTGTGGAGGGCACATTCATATTTCATGCCCCTTTGAGTTGTAAAGTGCATGTGCAAAGTGCAAGTTTTAAAAGTCAACCCAGATCAAAAAAAAGGAGGCATCCACTCTGTTTGCTATCTGGCAGCGCGGAGAGAGAAAGAAGCTCATTGTAGTTCAAATGCTTAAATCTCCTGCACTGCAGAAAAGTCCAACAGAGATGAATCAATCCACATCCACAATGACTTCCTTCATGGGTTTATGTATGGAGAATACACAGACAGAGATCAGACGGTTGAATAAGAGAGTTAGAGGAGGGAAGAAGAGAGAGAGAGAGCGAGTGAGAGAGAGAGAAACAGAGAGAGAGAGAGACAGAGAAAGAGAAAGATGAAAATGGGACAGGGTGTATGCAGCATAATGAACTAATCATTCTGATAATGTCCTTATATTCAAATATATGCATTACCTTCTCAATGTTCACAGCCCTGACCAAATAAACTCAACCACAGCACAGTGTTTGCCCTGGATAATGGCTGGTCAGACACTGCTGCATTTCAGAGTACGGGAGAGTATAATTAATTGAATTTAACGCATATTTGAAGTACACTAGAGGGGTGCAATTGTAAGAAGATTTCCTTAAAAGAAAATCCAAGGATGAAAGGGGTATTTTTAAATATTGTAAGGTGATTAAACAGTACTGAGCTTTCCAGAAAATCATCTGTTAAAATTAGTCAGCTCATACAATTGACTTGGATTTAGGGAAGAAAAAAAAAAAAAAAAAACATTGGCGAGACCATCTCCCTAACTGCATTCTCATTGCACAGCATTAGAGACCAAATTAAATTATTGTTAGTTTCCAATAATTAATTAAATAAATAAATTAAAGTAGCCCCCCCCGCTCCTGGTTTTAATAGTTAAATGTCTCCACGAGAAAGAAAAAAAAAAACAACAACAAAAACTTTTTTTTTTTTTGTTGTTGTTACCTCTGACGTCATGACGTTCCGGCGATTTCCGTGGTCCGCTAATGTGCCAGTTGGAGTCTCCAGCACCGTTCCATTTGTCAGCACTCATTACCAGTGGACTAACATAATTCCCCCTCCTGATTAAAATGTCTCATAATTTAAGGAAGAAAGAAGATGGATTTATCTTGTGCTAACTAACATTAGTGGCATATTAATAAAGCTGGAAGAAGACAGAGTAATTTTCTTGATTGCTCTGAGTAGGGCAGTCCTTTATGTCATCCTTAAAAATGGCTAATGATATGATCCCTGCTCCATTTTTTTTTGTCCTTTTTCACATATGAACACAAGGATGGCTTTGTATCCATTTAACCACATACGGCTATCTCTGTAGAGCATTTCCAATTACGTGTGCGCAAAGAGTCCTTTCAACGCGCTATTTATAGCAGGAATAGCAGGCAGCGTAAGTAGTGATGTCATGTGACATAAGCCTGTGACATCAGACAGGTCGAGATCATGTCTATCAGCTTGGCCTCCTGTCTGAATGGCGACGCTTGAACAGCGGAGAGTCGATGTAGGTCAAGTGGCGCCGCCTCGCTTGCGTCCCTCACGCCCGAGCCAACGGACTGGGGTTCAGGAAGGGAGCCGGGGAGCCGGAGCCATCTTGGGGTTCCCCGCCGCGAAAGGCGAGGGCGAAGACTGCGGCGTTGACTGACGTTCTCATTTCATCGTCCGTTGACGACGAAGGGGGTGGGTGGAAAAAAGGAGAAAGTAGGAAAAAAAAAACTAATAAAATTGTCCCTTAATTGCTTCCGGCCAATCGTTCGGAGGAGACGAAAACCCCGAGGGTGTGGAGTGGGGGGGGGGGGGGGGGGAGTGACCTTTGTGTATTTGGTTCCCGTGCAATAAAGCACACGGGAAAAAACCCCTCGCACGCAAAGACACATAATGACGGCTTATCGGTACACGGATCAATGGCCGACCCGGGGAAGGAGTCGCGGCGCGCGGGCCGGGGGTTGGGGGGGGGGGGGGCGCCGTCGAGACGCGCTCGGCCACCGCGCGGCCTCGGCGAGGGGCCCGTTGGGCGTGTCCTCACCCCCTCGAAGACTGAGCGGCGGCAAAATGATGGAGGGGCATCTGATTGGGCTTCCTCCTTTCACGGGCTTTTGTCGACCTCAAAGGAGCCCCATATGGTGCTCCGGGTGCGTGTCATTACCTCGTTACGGCGCTGACTGCCGGCCCAAAGGTAGAACAGAGCCGCCACAGACAACGGCACAACTGGAATTGTCTAAGGTCAACAGTGCCATAATTACTTTCAAATGTCAGCGTACAATAAAATACAACAGTTCATCTGGCAGAAAGCAAATTAGCTTGGACCATGGTGTAATTACCCTTTCCAGCAGAGGCATTAGAGGAGATCAAATCTCCACCTTCAGTGTTTGAGGAAAGGCCATCAGAGTACACTCTACCTGACAAGGATGCACATTTGCCATTTTGAGGGGTAATTAATTGTCCTTATAATAGAAATTTTTATATTTGACTCTGGAATTGAAAAGTGTAATAACCTGCCAGCTTTATCTTAACCATTTAAAGGCACTGCATTGCCTCTCCTCCTCCTCCTCCTCCATACCTAATCTTCTCCATTTTATTTTATTTGACTTTTTAGGGGTTTTTTTTATCCCCACCCCTCCTCCCCCAAGATCTGTTCTCCAACAAAGAACACCTCGTTTCAGGTGCATCTTCAGCAAAGCCAGATGATTACAGGATATGATTTTCTCAGCTGAATACACAAGCATACAAATAGACCATCATCATTGCCAACCAGCACTGTATGCACATAAACAATTGTTTTTCATTTCCTCGCCATCTAGAGATCGTAAACCCGTGTAAGATTGAGTAACGAGCGGTAGATCACAGAGGTTCCACTGCTGAGGACACCATCCTGTTTATGACTCCTTAAACTGGTCTGTCGGGGCAAGAAGCACATAGAAATGATGCTAAATGAGATTCACCCAATTTCTTTCCTTGACTGAAAAGAAACAAACGGCCTCAAAGCACTTAATTGAATGCACTGCGTGATCATCAAACCATTCTAAGTCACCGACATTACTATCCAGACATCAGGACATTTCAGATTTGGACAGGTAAATGTGTGTTGATGAAAGATTGCTAACTAGGGAAGGAAATGATTAGACATAATCACATATTAATGTAGATACCAGTTTCTGTCACATTTAGCTATTTTGGAGAAGACATTTTTGCATACAGTTGCACCATATGTTGGGCAAACACTACATAAGGTGCATTTCCGTCCTGTACATTGTGGATTCATCACAATATGTTCCTCGTGTCGTTACAAATACACTAGAACACCCATCCTTCCACCTACAGTCTCATACTCCAAAGCAAGCCTCTAGTGTGTGCCAAGTGACGCCAAATTGGGAAAAATCTGGACACAGAGGCACCTGGTTCTTTTGAAGCCATTTCCTTTGATTAGCCTTGGTCTCAATTAGACCATTGCTGACACACAGATCTGTACCAATTAAACTTTACCTAAAAGGAGCCGTCTTTATCTCAGAAATGGAGCCAGTTGTGTTTCACTGTAAAACATAGACTATTGCTTGCTCTATAATTCACACAGCAAGGCTATTCCATCTCAAATTGAACATAATTCATACTTCCAGTGACAATGATCTACTGACTAAGTCATAATTTTCAAAACCCCATTGTGCTGTATGTGTCCAGAGACCAATGTCCATGTTTCATTTTTCAGTAAAACGATAAACGCGAAATCCTTTGCGTTTATCGTTTTAACCCGTCACAAATGTGGAAAAATATGTCCAGAAGGGAGCCAGAGTTCGACCACTTCCGTCTGCCACGCCTACAATTCGGCGACGCTTTCAGCGCGATAATACCGCCGTTTCCCAGGTGCCCCTTGGCAACAGATTCGCCGGAACCCGATAACCCAGAAACGGCGGATCGCCGGAGAAGCCCTCTGCTGGAAGACACGGCGCATCGCACGCCGTGTCGTCCATTAAGACCGGCTTCCCTTCCAATGGCGCAACGGGGAAGATAAACCTCGGTCGGCTCCACTGATCAACCTCTGCTCCCCTCAAAAAGACTGATAGGGAGCATTGTCCTCGCCGGAGTTTTATCTCTCTTTCCGAGAGATGTATTAATGCAGATTTCTTTATAAGGAGTAATTACATTCAGCGCACACTGTTCCTCGCTCGGCTCATACAAAAGGGCTGAAATGAGTAAGGTGTGGAAAACCTGCATCCTTTGTTCCGATCGTCTTCAGTGCTAATTAGAAATACTGCAATATCCAATTAGCTAATGTGGGTGCGCTGACCCCCCAGACAATGGCAAACGGTTAAGTGTCAGGTAATTAACATTTCAAAAACTTAATCTCAAACTCGACTTTGTTTCACCCCAGTTTTCAATGCGGGAGGACAAAAAATATATATAAAATCACGTGGAGTAAGTCTGAATGGCACATGGGTGTTTTTAAGAAGGGAAACAGCCCAAGGTCAACTTTTTCTCCAACAGACTTATTTCAATTAACAATGGCTTCAAACGTATTTCTTCCCCATGTTCTGCAGATGATGGAGGTATCATTATGAGGAGAGCATGAAATAAAATCATAATAAAATACTGTATTATTGGATTTCATTTTGGATCTCCGATTACACAGTCTGAATTTAGAGGTTAGGTATTTTCCAAAAGGATAAAAAAAAAGTATGGGCTCGTGACATCTCATTGCCAACCAATCAGATCATTGCATATTGGATTTTATTTATGAGTCAGAGCCACGGTCCTTTGGCATGGACTCAATAATTCATTCTGAGCATCATTTTTAACACCATCATCAATCAGAAGAAAACAGAGGATTCACCACAATAAATTACTCATTAATCTTTCAGACAGAGGCACAATGAAAATGTGTACTTCCTTGATTTACAAAGTCTGAATATGTATTGTATCATACTGTACTTGCACGCATGGTACAGTCAAGAGACGCAAGGCGTACGTATACGAATCTGTCGCCGTTCGCAGGTAAAGTGAGGAGATTAAAACGTGGCCTGTTTTCTCCACAATACCTGGAAGCGGCACCCGGCACCGTCTGCAAAGGCGTCGGATGCCTTTATCGTCAATTTCGGCAAGCCTCGCGTCTGAAGTAACGCATAGGTGCTCGCTTTTCTTTACGGTCGATTATTATTACTGTAAATTCGGCTCCTTTGTTCGCTCGTTTTCGGGACGGCTTTGAGAAGCGGGCAGAATTGTGGCCCGGGAGCCAGGCTTTGAGCGCTGAATGGCGAGGGATTACTCTGGACAGGATTGCACCCCGGAGGAGCGCTTCGCAGGTAGCCAGACGCATCTCCGCTCCAGCGCATTGTAGCCTTATCAAATTACCGCTGTGTTGACTTGTCAACGCGGCTCCTCAGCTGGCAAGAGCCACCGTGATTAGTCATAATGAATGATATATTCAGGAGAGCGTTCTCTAACTCCCCCCCCCCACCCCACCACCACCACCACATCGCATTCATATTTGGTGACAAGAAGATGCGGGTGTAGGTAAACAGGATTATCGCGACGGTTCCGCTGTCATACAGACCTGAGGACTGTAATTCGTACGCCTGCCTGACAGCTAGCTTGGCACGATCTTAAGGCACCTAGCGCTCGCCCCGGAGATCGCGTCGAGATCCAGACTCGACGAGGCCACTGGCGAGAGACGCTACAGGAGATTTTCGAAACCCGTCCCAGCATTTTCAGTCGGGGAGGGACTGCCAGTTTTTGGTACGGCGACGCTCATGAAAATAAGAGGAAGCCAAATATGGAGGCAGTCCTTGGCATGGTACACTGCTGCTCTCTCATATCTGCTCTCTCTCTCTCTTTCTAGCACTCACTCTCTCTCCCCCAAATTCAAATTTCAAACTGGCTTGGCAAATATAGGCACTTGCCAAAGCAGAGGTTACATAATAAAACTATGTCCAATATGGATGATATATTACAGATTAGCTAACAAATAAATGCCTATAATGAAAATGACTGTAAGTGGTGTTATGTGTGTGTGTGTGTGTGTGTTTGTGTGTTCCTGTCTGTCTGTCTGTGTTTTCTGTGTGTACATGTGTGTAAGCTTGAATGTGTGCAAGTAGTATCTATGTGCATGTGTGCATGACATGTTCACTCATTGTCCCTCAGAGTGTGGCAAGAGAACACAAATTGTGCTGCTAGTATGCAGCAGCCTTTATTTTCCCCTAATAAGAAGGGTAGCCTATCCACCTCAGGTGTGTTTTTGATTTTAGGATATGGACTGGCTAATTTTAGGGTGGAATATATTACGAATTTGGTTGAATTTGGCACAGTCTATCAGGAAGTGTTTCTCTGTTTAAATTTTGTTGTCTACATTGTTGGCACAATCTTCCTTTTTCGGGCAGCCATGATTTTTTTTGTATCTGCCAGTGTCTGGACATAGTCGATGTAGTTCCCAGTTTTTTGTTAGTGACTGTGGTCAGATAGTTTGCTACAGTGTACTGTCTTAGATAACATTTCATTTTACTTTGTGATTTTATTTCATTAAGTGATAAAATTTTGCTTCAGCTGTGTTGCATTTTGTTTCTGGTCCTGAACTGGTGACATGTTAGTATGTGTAAGTGAAAGTGGAGAACTACGGCTCAGGACCACCTCTCCTCACATGCTCTCTCTCTCTCTCTCTCTCTCTCTAATTCAATTTCTCTCTCTCTCTCTCTCTCCCCTTCCCTCTCTTCTGCCCTCTCTCTCTCCTATTCCAGCTCCCTCTCTTCTGCTCCCCTCTCTCTCCCTCTGCCACTCTCTCTCTCTCCAGTCAACAGTGCTCTATTGGTGACATCTATCTAACAGTCAGAAGATCACAATCCTGTTCATTAATTTTATCTTGAACATAAACTTTTAATATGCATACGATCAGTGTACAGGACTTCCAGGGCAGCTTAAACGACTGCAACCTGTAATTACTGTTCCAGTACTTGATTATAATAATCTGATTGCAATTATTCAGCGGTTTTAAATACAAGCCCCGAGCTACATAACAATAATTCAAGTGCAGTGATTGGGAACGTGTTTCTGTTTGGCTGTAAAACGATGGGCCTAATCCGTACTGACTGAGGGATCCCGGCGAAGAAATGTTTCCGTAATTAAGCCACATTTACGCAGTCAAGTAGAATAACTTTGGCCGGGATGTGAATTTAATTAACGCGCGGACACTTTGGGAGTCATTACGGATCACGAGCCTAACCTCTTAAATGGTAAACAGACAGGAGAGTTCGGGAGAGTCCCGGTCACCGGTCAGACCGCACCCCTCTCAGTTAATGGGGTGCGAGCGTCCGGATGATCCGTCAAGCTTTAAAGGCCAAAGAATACATTGCGGCTATAATCGCGGCGGAACGGCGGAAAAACACACAAACAAACTGACCATTAATCAAGCCGCGGTCACAGGGTCTGTGTGCCTGTGCGGAACAGGCCTTATTCATCTCGTGTGAAGCACGGGGCAAGTAAATTACAAAATAATTACATAAAAAAGGTGTTTTCCATGTGAAGTATATATCACTCATAGATACTGTACAGCACAAACTTGCAAAACATTACCATTTCTACATTATACTTCATTACAATGGCGTCTACTTATCCATGTACAACGGTGAATATCTTGGGGTTTGTATGCTTGTGAGTGTGCGCATGTATGCGTATGTTTGTGGTCGAATAATGAACATGAATATACACGTAGCATCAATTTTTATTTAAGCCCCTCTATTTCTTATGCTTTTCGTGACGGTAGGTATTTTGAGTGACCAATGGATATTTCTGATCAATGTGGACAGTAGAAGATGAATACAGCCATGGTATTATTGCCGAAATCCAGTCTTCATGGTGCTGGCTCCGTCTTCCGGCTGGGGCGCCTCCCTCTTTTTTGAGGTTGGCATCAACCAGGGTCCCACTCGCCCGCCAATCAGGCCATTCATCTCATTTAATTGGTGCACAGCGACGGCACAGTTTGTGGCGCTCCCCTACGAAGGAGTTCATTACCCATCCTTTTAAATTTTTAAGCATCAACTCTGATTTATTCCACGGTTTTCCAGTGCATTAGGTGAGCGGTAACCAGCCCCCAGAGCCAAATCTGTTTTGGAACGACCAATAATGAAGCAATCTGAGGTCACGTTTCTGTGGCCGAGATGTTTTCACACAATTTATTATTTGGCAATTGCACTCAGTTTTCAACGGAGTAACGGCGAAATTGGCTTCATTTAATTAAACTTGTCTTTCCCTGATCATAACGTATGGTCCTATGTGAAGAAGGGTTGGTGTGTGAGTGCCTTAACGAGACTGGAATCAAACGTGCCGAACAGAACACGCACGCTAACACACGCTGATCTGGAACTTCAGTGCAACGTCTTCCCGACGGTCGTGCTAACCTGCTAAGTTAAAATGGCTAAACTACTCTGAAAAACCTTGTTTTCACTTTTCTCAGCAGATGAAGGAACTGTCCACTGAACTGTTCTGACGCCGGAGGGATGCACTAAAATCACACATTTTTTATGACCTAGGTCACCCGCACGGTCCTTAATATTTCAGCTGTACAAGTCACGGGATTGGCCTAGAGCATGGATACTCAAATCGGGCCATTGAGTCCAAATCCGGCCCTGGTTTTATTTTTTTCCCCAGACAATTAACTGAGCAATTAGCGCTACTGATTGGCCAGACTCTCTTCACTTCACACACAGACTCCCAGGTAAAGGGAGGGTGGAAAACCAGCAGTTCTCGGCCTTCGAGGACCGTGAGTTGCTGATCCCTGGCCTAGAGCATGGATGTTCAAATATGGCCCTTGAATCAAAAGCCGGCCCTGGTTTTCTTGTTTTCCCAGGCAATAAACTGAGCAATTAGCACCATTTATTGGTCAGTCTGTCTTTACACTTGACTCCCAGGTAAAGGGAATGGTGGAAAAGCAGCAGTTGTCGGCCCTGATGGACCGTGATTTGAGTAACAGGGCCTGGGTCTTAGGGCCGAGAGCCCTGGTTTTCCACGTCTCCTCCCCTCCACAATCCCCCCCTGAAATCACGAGGCGTCCCTGACTCAGAAGTCGGGGGTTGAACTCCCTCCCGAATTAAAAAAAAAAAAAAAAAAAGAAGAGAGAAGCAAACAAACTTCATAAGGCTTAATCACATTAGCCAAAGCACAAACCATGGGATGAATGTCCCTCCTAATCCAAAATGGATCCATTACCTGCAAGCATCAACCTAATCCCGAGAAGTAGGAGAGTACAAGAGCGAATCAAACAGGAAAGATTTGTAACTGAATTACATATCATCCCCAGGCTAATTAGCCGGGCATAATGGCGGAACACCCAGGTACTGCATTGAAGGGGCCTTATTAGCCGCCTGGTGTCATGTGACACAGGCCTTGGGCCGATCCAGACACCTGGACATTTCTATAGCCGGCTTAGGTGACACGCTGTGACCAGGGGCCGGATTACGGCCCGCTCAAAGGGACATTTGTTCCTCCGCGTATGGCGTATCGCCACGGCGACGCTCCTTCATCAGCGGGACCCATTCAGCGGCGCCGCGGAAAAAAGCTTCGGCCAATCGTCTCCTCTCCTCCATTGTCACGCATGGACATACACATGCACGCACACCCATGCGAGAGTTCTCACATGCACCATTTTACACACACGCACGCATACGCACACACACTCACACACACACACACACGCACACGCACACAGCAGATGCTGCCCCGCAGCTGATGAATTTTTTCCAGTTTTTAACCTTCACCGCACGCCAAACACAAATTTCAAAATAAGACAAAAAAACCTGAAAGCCGTCCAACTCTTTCTAGAATAAAGGGGATTTACACAGAAAATAAATAAAAAAACCACACGGCAACCAAATTTTTTGCGAGAGAGCAGAGGGATGGTGGATGGTGAAGGGGGGAGGGGGTGGTCTGGGTTGGTCAAATGGATCCAGCAGCCTGATAATCTGCTCTTTCAAGTGAACTTGTTTTTTTATTTTACCGTGGTTTGCTTTTTCTCTCTCGCCCCCCCCACCCCTGTCCCCCCGTCCCCCCGTCCCCACCCCCCTCCTTCTGAAGTTCGCTGAGCAAACTTATTTTCCCCCCACCTGCCGTAAGAAATTTATCACAATCAAAAGCCGGGATCAAAAGCAGGGAGAGGTCCTGGAGAGAGGCCAAGCTCCTCCGGACCAGCTGGGCCATGGCAACCGCTGGCAGACGGAGGCCGCTCTCCCTCTCTCTCCCTCTCTCTCCCCCTCTCCCTCTTCCTCTCTCTCTCCCCCTCTCCCTCTCTCTCTCTCCCGCTCTGTAATTCCACGCAACGTGAGGCAAAGCTCTCCTACAAACCGCAGAACAGATTAGCCGCTGAACTCTGACCGCTTCCCGGCACTCCGGGGTTTAAATTCCAGCTATCTCTCACCCCGACAACATCGTTTTAAATACCGCGCGACCCGGGCTTCCCGCAGCCGGTCCGTGACAATGGTCCCCTGCTCCCCGTCCTTAATTTTAAAAAAAGATTTCTTCATTTTTTATTTTCTTTTTTTGTAAAGGGGGAAGAAGCACACAGCCAAAACCGCTCCTTATTTATCCGGACTCTGAAAACAAGATTAGTCTTGTTTTCAAGGCAATATACGACGCGGCTCAGGCGGTATCAGATTTTTATGTCAGGTCCGTGCAATAAAAAATTGTTTATGTAACACTTTGTGTATACTAAAATTGGGCATAGAATTTCTGGCAGAAATTGAAACAGAAAAAGACCCCCCCCCCCCTTTCTTCCATTCCAAACCACCCACATTCCTGACTTGTGTTGCACTAAATTGCTGCTGAAAAGGACATTGTCATGTAACCACCGTGAAAAATGTACCACCTGGTCTTGTCTGGTCTCAGGAAGGTGGAAAGTAAAGAAAAATTGATTATCTGCATATGACACATGCACTAACGTTAGAGGATTCAAATGATATTTGGTCATATAGAACAAAACCATATAAAAAAACAATAGATAATGACAATGTTGTCAAGATAATGGCTAGCAGTGGCACCGGACTGTTTTTTTAAAATCAAATCCTGTGTTCTCTCCTGAGATCCTGGGTCCTGTTCTTAGACTCTTAGCTTAATTTACCACATAAGATCATTTGCAAACTGCATTTCATTGGAAGGATTACCAAGCTCAGCAGTGGTTTCACCATGGCGATCTTCCTTTAATCTTCATTTCATTTGAGGTGACATTGGGGTTTTTATTTAATTTTTTTTGCATGAATAACTTTTGTATTTTTTAAGATGTGATAAGGGAGAGATTTCGTGGTACAGAATGTAGGGTGGGCAACTCTCTCCCCATGTACGAATCCCCCCCCCCCCCAAGTGGCCGGACCCCAGCCATGAAACTTTCTGTACTGTGATCAAATCGCTATCAGTAACCCTCTCCGCTTTCACCCGTATGAAAAAAAATGAAAAATACATAAGGATGGCAGACTGAAAAACAAATGTAATAACAACAACTTTGGGAGCTAGGTACCACATAAATGTTATATGGATGTCCCATTGACTCGACTGAAGGTTTGTGTTTTTTGGATTTTTTTTTTTTTTTTGTGGTGATAACTGACATACGCGAGAGCATTGCACCCTCACGGCTGAACGAAATCAAAAATGCTTCCGTTGCCCGCTGTCACGCCGACTTATATCCCGGAATATCTTTCTACAAGCCGCGCGTGTTTTTCTCGTCTTCTTAAATCAAACCTCCAGACGTGAAGAGGGAACCGAGCATCCCATTCCAGAGTCCCCGCCCTGTCACGTTCAACTCCGTTTTTTTTTTTTGTACCTCGTCGAACGGGAGCGTCTTTGTCGGAAAAGTCCGCATTTGATTTCGGGAATGAGACGTACTGCGGAAACTCCGAAACGGTCGCCCGTGGTGGACTCCGCCGCCCCCCTCCACAGTAAAACGCCCCTCCTTGCGTTTCCTTCAAGAGCACGAACAGCCAGAGCAATAACTGTTTGTTTTCGCGGAAGGCGCGTGTTTTCGAGCGCCCTCCCGGTCGCGCTCGAACGAGCTCCGACGCGCAGCCGCCACGGCGGCCGGGGCATTCGGTCAGGCGCGGTCCCGCCGGGCGGCCGCGACACCCACCGCACCTTTAGCACGAATCTAACAAACCGCCTCGCCGATAGCGGTGATTAATTTAGCCGTCGGCGTCGCGGGGGCTAACCGCGCGAGCGAGAGCCCGGGGGGGGGCGGCCGGTCGTCTGAGGACAGCCGGCTCTTCACCGGACCCACCCGAACGCGGCGGCGTCACCGGGACCGAAGCCGTTAATTAGAGATTCATTAAAGAGCCGTCAGCGCGAGCGGCGCTAAGCGATGGCACGTAGCGTCTGATGCCCCGCATTGAGCTGATGTCTATCACTGACACAAAGCATTACTCGCCTTTCTTCGGCCGAGCACACAAAATGGTATCCATTTGTTCAGGGCACAGGCTAGCAGTCCCGCATTAAAGTCTCGCACGTACATTTCAGGGTGCGGCTAACGCCGGATTATGAGACGGTGACAGATTCTCTTTGTTTGGGGCGACGCTTTTATAGCTCACTTCTGCCAATAGCGACGCGAAGGTCGTACATTTGTCGTAAAGTAATGGCGCGTCTATGGCGTAATATTTCACCGTACCTGGAGCTTTGCGGAAGGTAACGGTACGGAGAGTCATTGAACATATGGATTTATGGATTCTTTAGAACCGTTGTATGGACAACAGCCGCCCGTGTGCATTTACCGAGCGCACGGCGCATATATGGTAAGCGAACGTGTTTGTGCTTTTTCAGCGAGATGAAAAAGGGAGAGAGAGGGGGAGAGAGAGAGAGAGAGAGAGAAGGGTGAAAGGAGTCAGCATCAATGGACAAAGTGCATTCCCCTTTGAATTAAACAGAGTGAGCATTAAAAAAAAAAAATGGAGCCTTGGAATCAAAGCCAGGCCCCTTCAAGGGCTCGCACTTGGCAATTGAATTGCCTGGAATAGGTTCTTATCCAAGGAGAAAGAGGGATGGAGGGAGGGAGAGAGAGAGAGAGTCCTGAGGAGCTGCAACCAGCACGGGGCGAAACTGCCCCCTTTTCTTCTGTGGGTGGAGTTTGCAGCTCCAACACTCAATTGACCTGTTTCCAAATAATCTACAGAAAAAAAAAAAAAAAAAAAAAAATGAAGCTTAACTCCTCCAACAAGAGCAGTTTTCACAGTCTAGCACACAAAGAGGGGGATCGGGTGCGGAGAAGAGAGGGCTGGCCGCTTTGTGTCGGCCCACTTAAATCTTATTTCCAATTCACTAAATGTGTTATTTGACTTGGCAAGTGAGCCGGTATGTGTAGTCCATCAGCGGGGAGTCTAATCAGGGGAATGCCAAGTTCACAGCAGAACCTCTGAGAGGTATTAGCCCCCGCCACTGACCTTAAGCAAAGTGGGTGGTTCGGTCCACAAAAAAAAAAAAAAAAACTGTGAATAGCATTAACCTCTTGCTTGAAGTTCAGGCCAATTTCAAATCGTCTTTCGTGCACAAATCCAAAGATGGAGGGGGCATTTGGGAGAAGGGGGGTGGGGGGCGGTATAAAAAAGGAGTGAGGGGAGTTTTTGAAAGAAAAAAAAAAAAGAATTGATTGAAAAGTCGTGAAAGCCACTCCTAGTGTAGCCTAGCTTGCGTAGCTGCTGCTGGTGGAGAGATTTTTGTCAGCTAAATCCCACCTGCAGGAATGGAAAATATTTCCCTGTTTGCTTTTTTTTTAAATGTTAACAAAATTGAATGTCATAAGAACAGGCCTCTAAGAGTAATCTAAAATCCAAGGGGCGCAAAAATGTCAAAGTAAAGTTATTGCACAAGTGGAAAAAATCTAATCGAATGTTTCACAGAGTGACATGCTAAAACAGCAAACCAATTATCCTGGTTATCTTAAAAAATAAATCCTCTCTACTGGACTCCAGTTGAGTAGGGTTAACCAAAAGAATAACTATGGTATTCCAAAAATGCATGATTATGAAGTAAAGTATGATTCAAATAAACGTTAAATACTTAGCAAAAATGAGAAATTAGCTAATACTGTACACAAGCACAGCGCCACATCAAAATGCAACAGGAGTAAATGGAATAGTGCATGTTCTCATAATGTCTTGAGCTTGAAAAAAATATTTCATTTCAAAGAAATGTATCTTGAAAGTGGAATGTCACTTACGTTTACTTTTACAGAACATGATAACATTCTGGGACTGTTCTTTGTGGCTGGCATGGTTGTTAAAAAAAAAAAAAAAAACTATTTTTCCACAGCGCTAAAACATTACTCTTCTTTCCCACCCTAACCTCATACCACTTGATTGCACAGAAAAAGAGCATGCTAAAGTAATCGCCATTTTCCTCCGTGTGAGAAACTTCCAGGCCCAAGAGAGCCTTCCCACAGAATGAAAAGACAGCAAAAATCCCCTTTTCTGTGAAACGGTCGGCATGACGTCACCATTTTTCAACACAGCAGTGGAAGTGGAGGAGGAGGAGGAGGAGGAGGAGGAGGATGGATAAATTAGCCTCGAGGAGACTTAAGAGGCTGATATTATTGTAAACTTTAAGGAATTCTGGGATTGACGAATCGCCCCAAGGCTGCGGTCAGAAACGGGGAGGCACCGCGGCGTGACGCAGGGGCCGAAGATTCATCGTCTCGCCCGAAAAGTAAACAAATAAACGGCGCGGCTGGCAGCATCTCCAGGGTCAGGTCTTGTAAAACTCAAAGCAGCCTCGCTGTTTTTGGCAGTCTCGCGTTCTGTGTGGCTTTTGAAGAGGGATTGTTTTAAAAGGTACCGCAGCCCACGGGGACTAGCCATTTCCTCTTTCCCACTATAACACAAATGCGACTTCTATTTAGTTTTTTTTTTTTTTAAACTGTTTATCTTTGATTGAAAATATATTACTAAGTGTGCTATGTGAACGGCCACATAATTTGCAGAAGGAATTATTACTTCCTGAAGCTACATTTACCATATTATACTCACAAAGTGATGCATAATCACAACAGATGAGTCCATAAAATTTGGATATTTTTGGAATGCAAGGGATAAACTCTGAAGACTGCCAAAATGTTTTTACCCAAGTCACACATTCAATAAACATGGGAATTCAAATAATCACCACCACCACCACCACACCCCCACACACAGGCACAACAGACACACAAAATAGGGCCGCATACATGGGAAAAAATGAGCAGCTATGGGAACAGAGCAGATAAGCTGACCAACTGAACTCGCTTCCCAAAGAAAACTTTGCTCAAAAGCTCGAGATTTCCATCTCGGGCTGAAAAACGTCTCCGACAGCTGTATCCCATCCACGTCCCGGTAATCAAGGGCTTCTTGGCACCGGCGATCACAGAAACCCAGATGATCTCCTAATGCATATATTTAAACATCATGTAAGATTCCCCCCTTCAACGAACCCTGGAACCGATATCAGCCTTCAGAAGGAAATCGCTCAAAACAAATATGTAAATCTGACGGGGGGGGGATGAAGAAAAGAAAAGGCTATACAGAGGTTTATGTGCCGTACGCTCGGCGGAAAATACGTTTTCGAAGACGGATGAGCGCATTCTGCGTTTTTCACTTTTCGGCAAATAGAGCGACGTGAAATAAAAACGATTTATCCGGTTACGGAAACGCGGCTGAAGGGGGGGGGGAAAAATCCTCAGACAAATCTGCGCTCCGAAACCCAAGGCATGCCTCGCGTCTGAAAGCAGAAGATGAGTGAATGCAAGATAAACACGGGGGATAAACATCTCAAACCTTAACAACGCACCCCAGGAGGATGATCACGACGAACCATCGCTGTAAAGTAACTCCGATGCGTTCGACGGGGGAAAAGAGTTCAAGCTGAAACATTAATAGGCCTGCGCTCGTGTCTCACTGTACGGTACGCGAGGTAATGTGTCTTTTTTAATGCCGAAATTCATCGCTCCTAGAGAGCGGGAGAGCGTCGCAACAAAGGAATGACTAACGCTCGCTGTCAGCAAGGATGTGATTTCAGTGACCTCTGACCCCCCACTTCCCCCCTTCCCCAGAGCCCTGGGAGTGTACTGTACCTGAAGCTCTGTTCCACAAACTGGGGGTTCACCGTGCTGCCCGTTGCATTCTGGGAGATCACATTAGCGCACACACTGCAAGACCAGGCCAGCTGAGGGCCAGGGAAGGCCCTGCCCCACGGCTTTTATTGTTCTGTTTGAACGAAACTTTGTTGAGAATTTGCACACGTTTGGGGGTTGGCGGTTGGACAGTGTGTTCAGCTGAAGCACTCTTTTCTACCTCCCTACAGTTCAAAATCACCCCTTGACCACGCCAGTGTTCTGTGCGTAACTGGCCAAAAGGTGGACAGTGTTACAGTCACCAGCGAACTCTTCATCACATGCTATAGCGCCCCCTCTGGTTGATCAGCTGTCAGCAGTCTGCATGCAGAATGGCCAGACAGCTGCGTAAGTACTGCAGTCCTCCGTCACCATGAGAGGGGAATTTACAAACTGATCGAGTGTTTAGCAATGCTACAAGCCTACAAATGCCGTTTAGCGTTCCAAACTGCCAGAGAAAAAAAGTGTTGTAAAAATGTTACAAATAAAGATATCATTCCAGCGCTGGAGCTGTAACAGACAAAAGGACGCTTACCGAAAATATGAATGCGTACTTGCAAGACAGCCGAGGAGTATTTCAGCTTATCACACAGTAAAAAATGTTCCTACCTGTCTGTAGATTTATCTGCGGAAGAAGTTTGATTTAAGACACCGAGCGGTGCGGCGCCATTTGAAGGAGCGGACTACATTTGAATGAGTTCCCATGACGATGGCGTGACGGGCGGGGCCCTTCTGACGGGCTGTCTGAGGACAGGAGGCGTCTCCAGAGGAATCGGGGGGGCCGTGTCAGCTTTTGTGGCCTTCCGACCGTCAAGAGTGAGGCGCTCACGAGTGTGTGTGTGTACGTATGTGGTGGTGGTGGTGGTGGTGGGTGGTGGGGGGGGGGGGGGGGGGGGGGTAGAGCGCAGAGCTAGCACATGCTAAAAGCCGGTGAGATGTGAGGCTCCAGGGACGGGGGTGTCAGAACCTGAGGGAGTCGGGGGTGGGGTGGTGGGGGTGGGGGGGTGCAGGGGTGCTGGGGGACCGGATGTCAGGGTTCCAACGGTGGCCTGGTGCGAGCAAGCCTCCCTTCGCATCCTGCGGTCGCATATTAATTAATCAACAAACAATGGATGGGGGAGGGGGAGTGGAAAGGGGGGGTGGGGAGGGGGGGGCAAAAACATGATGTACGTTGACAGCTTCTGACAGGGGCTGCAACCCGCACCCTTCAGGACTTCCCACCCGCGCGCGCGGATCAACTCTCCAGCTGCTGCCAGTCAGTGGGAAAGACCGGCTTTGCTGCTTTCCTGATGTGCGTAGACAGCCACCCCCGGAGACTGCGGGCCCACACCAGCGGCTCCGCCAAGTCCTATCCACTCTGCCGCACAGGCAATCTGTTTCCTATATTACTAGCCGGTATCACTGTACTATGCACTATAAAACAGCAATTGAGCAGGAAATTAAGTTAGGGGATCAGTATTTGGCAGGAGAGAACGGTCTGTGGTCTTCCCGCATACAAGGACCATTAAATATCGCAGAAGTTTCTTGATAAATTTCCGTCTCCCTTCCTCCGCTTCCCGTTTTTTTTCTTCTTTCGTTTTTGGCGAGGACGGGAAGCGACGCGTCCTGATGGGTATTTAAACAGCTTTGAAGCGCGTCGGCCCGGGAACCGCTCCTCCGCGACGGAGGGGCGCTGGCGCGGGGTTTTAAAAACGTTTCGGCGGCTAAACGCGGAACGCTCCCTCGCAGCGCCCCGCGCTCTCCTCCAGCGCGCTCTCCCCGCGCAAACAAACACGCGGTTTCGGAGGCCGGGCTCTTAAACTCCTCCGGATTAACAGATGTGGAATTTCCACGCTTTCTCCACGTTCTCGCGCCCTCCCTCCCTCCTTCTCTCCCTCCCTCCCTCTCTCATCTCTCATCCTCCTGCTGTCTAATGTTTTTTTTTTTGCGCCTTCTGTTTCTCCCACCTCGCTTTCGGTTCCTGCTGCCGAGATCCAGGAAGTGGGCGTCCCCGCGGCGGGGCGGGTTTTGATTGACGGCGGGTGCAGCCGGAGTCTGGATCGCCTCGCACGGTTAGCGGCGCCCGGGGCGGTTCTGGAGAAGGCGGGCGGGTTTTGGATCGAGGGGCCCGCGCGTGGCGCAGGGTGCCGTCTCTTTCGAGGTGCGGGGGAGACGTTGCGTCTCAGCTGAGCGGCAGCGCGTTCACGCCCGAATTTGGGATTTCTGAGGCCTACAGAGCGAATGCAGAGCACAATTAGAAATGGGCTGCTTTGCATAAACCATAGAATAAGAGACACATAAACCGTGAAAAAAATATATATTCCGTCTGTTTACTGTAAGGTGGCGTTATGCAAGAATAAATCCTGCAGAATAAGCGTTCTACCCAGCCACACAATGAACACACAACATTGGCTGTAACCACTGGAGCTAAGAGAAATTTACAGTAACGCGTTTTGACCAATCTAGTCTACTTCAGGAAGCAGAAAGTGCCTGAGCTATGAGCCTGCGTTTCGAAGGTCCAAGCCAGGTGACTGGCAGGCAGGTTAACCAACGGAAGGTGAGAGGGAGCAAGAGAGCAGTGGATCGACCAGAGCGCAAAAAACTAAATGAAGTGTGTAGTATGTAGAAATGCACTCCACAAACACAAAACCTGCCTCCCTCTTCCTCTCTGCATGTGTGCAAGTGGTCGACTTTCCCTATGTCGACTTTGTCGTCTTTTTCAACGTTAGCATAGCATCGATAGCCCGTTAGCACGTCCATACGCAGCGTTCCTCCGTCTCGACTGCTTTCATCCTGAGAACTGCTTAGGTTGATGAGCTAATTAATTCACTATCTCCTAGTTCCATTCGCACTGATAACTTGATATACTTAATTGGGAGGTTGAGCAGATGTACCGCGCATTGTTCGAACGGAGCTCACAATGGCTGCCTCATGTCGGACATATTGTCATTAACCTTGCCGTACCATCCGAGCTCAACCACCTCATTCAGTGTCTCAGAGGATTCTGAAAGGGAAAACATGTGCATTTCGATATTTTGTCCCACTCAAAGAAAGTTAATTTTTGTTTCTTTTATTAACTACTTAATCATAAACCTAATTATGAAACTAATAATTAACTTCTCATTCAAATTAATTCTTGCGCTATTAAAATTCTACAGACTCTAATTAGAGAGGATATGTGGTAAAATGTCCTAGATCTTAACTTATTAATGAAAATTATTCATAGAAGACATCTGGAATTCATTGATTCTTACTTTTGGAAGATGTCTCCTTGTCTGTAGAAAGTATCACATGGTCTGCAGAATCTTTTCGTGCCAGTAGAACAAGCAAACACAGGACTAAAATGTCATCTTATCAAACTGCTACTAATTCTGGTCGATACATTATTAATAATAATAATAATAATAATAATAATAACCCTATTAAAAGAGCACCTTTCATACAAAGAAATAATCAACCTTCCCAGTGTAATATAAAAAATATATATTAAGACTAGATTCCAAAAATGCTTACAAATTAATTATAATTATTCATTGGCAGTGGGTAATGATTCGAATTCCCATGAAGTACTATAGCGTCTGCCTGGAACGTATCAATTCCAATAAAATCCCTCTGAATTAAAGGTCCCGCTTCCCAATGCGAGAAATAAACATGTCTGGACGTGTGTCACCCTGTTCACACAGCTGGTGATGGCAGTCCTGTTATCGACACAATGCATCTCACTTCCATTCCGGGGAAGCGGCATTATCCGAAGATCAGATAGCGCGGCTAAATCTTCCGTCTGGTGACAACAGCCGACCGCCATTTCAACAGGTGCTGACAAACCCTGTTTGCACGCCTTTCGGGAGGGTGGGGGGGGGGGGGGGGGGGGGGGGGGACAGGGTGTTAAACACTGGCCCGGTCCGAGCAGCCTACGCCACACAGACGCTCGGGGGGTGGGGGGCGGCGGTTGGGAGGCGGAAAGATGATTGTCATTATCAAAGGTGAATCGCCTGTTGTGTTGACAGCTGAATTAGGCGTTGCAATCGGCTGCTGCTAACGCGAGCTAGGACGATGCTACACCTATTAAACAAAAAGCAGAGATGTGGAGGGGAGGGAAGCTGGGGGGAGGGGGGGTAATTTCCACTCCTCCCCTTTCCCTGCCTGAAGGTTACGGAATGACTTGGGAAGCCCAGAGATAAGGAGCCAAACAGGGATAAACCCCACCGGAAGCAGGCTTGACGGACGCGCGCGGGCCGGCGTTAGCCACGCCGCGGCGGGCCTCGGCGAGAGAGCGGAGCGATGGAAAAGATACCCCGCCATTTGCCGGGCAGAAGTGGTCCTTAAAGATTTCACACTTTCAATTTCTTTGAATTATCAGCCATCTCCGGGACGTCAGTCATCCTGACAGGGCTCAGGTTCCCCCCGGCCTCGCGGGCCGGCCGGGTTATTGACAAAGCAATCCGGGGTGATGTAGCGCGACCGGATAAAACATTAGCCAAACAGCGGCCGCCCCATTACCTGCGGCGGAGGGCGTGTCCCCTGCTCTCTCTCCCTCCGTCTCTCTCTCTCTCTCTCTCGCTCGCTCACTTCCTCGTACAAACAGCGTGGATTAATTACAGCGCCCCTCTCCCAACACGCCCACCACAGCGCCCCCTGCCCAACGCGGAAATACGCGCTATTTCCCTGCAACCGAGGTGAATATCACGAGAGGTCAAGCCAAGGCGGGCCGAGCTGCGCTTAAAGCGAGCGCTAACGATGGAACACAGCGTAACGGCATGAAACGGAAACCAGGCGGACTCTGTTTCGAAGAAATATCGCGGAATTCGCATTAAACCAGACACGAACGCGCACACACGGCGAATTATTTAAAAAAGAAAGGGAAGCCGTCGTGAGGCACGGTTATAAATGTGCCGGAGCGTCGCAGGAAATGATGCGTGAACGCAGGCCCCGTATTAGCGTGCGAAGACTGAAACACGGGATTCTTCGGGGGGGGCGGGGGGCGGGGGCAGGGGAGGGGGAGGCGTCTGGGGCCGTATCATACCAGCTCGTCTCGCGTGCGTCCTGTCAGACGGCCGCGCGGACCCCGGCTCCGCCGCGCCGGATGAGACTTAACGAAGCCCCCCCCCCCCCCCCTCCCTCCGGTGACAGGCCGCAGCATTGAGCCGGTCATTTAATTAACCGGAGCGGCCCGTCCACCTGCTGCCCTCAATATGGCGCGAGTTCCGGCGAACTGTCTTTCAAATGCCGCTTTCGAACGGGCGCAGCCAGTCCCCCCACCCCCACCCCCCCCCCCGCGCGCTCCGCGAACCGGGGCCCTAATAACCGCCTCCCGTTCCCACGGTAACTCTATTTCCATCAAGCCTGTTTGACACAATTAGACCTCCTCTTTTTTTTTTAATAAAAGACGGAATTAATTTGTGCGACTGTCCTGCTCCACTGACCCCCCGGCCCCTGCCGCCTCCGTTCCTCATCGGCTGCATCTCTGGTAATTCTGCGCTCTCACATTCATCAGCCCCCTAATGGAGCGCTGATTGGGGCTGCGCGACGCTCTCCCCCGATGAAGATTAGTGCCCAAGATAAAATTAAACCAGTTATTCTTCGCTTTGGAAAATGCACTCGCACCGCGCACGCGTACACACACATTCACACGCACACACACTCACCTACACACACGCACGCACACGCACGCGCAATCTCACCTACTGGTGCACATACACGCACACGCACACACAAGCACAAGCACACTCACCTACTCATACACACACACACACATGCAATCTCACCTACTGGTGCACATACACGCACACACACACAAAGCACAAGCACACTCACCTACTCATACACACACACATACACACACATATGCACAGATCCACACTGCATTCCTACGCACACACGCACAACGCACAACACACACACACATCACCTTCACCACTCATTTGCACATGCACCACACACATCACATTCCATCACCACATTCACACACACAAGCACACTCACCAACTCGTAAACACACACATGCACACACACATGTACACACATACACATATGCACTCCCAAGTGAGCACACAGGTATTTAAATGTACACAAACAAGTTTAAGCACACACGCATGACCACACACACAGTTACCACGAACCAAACTGAAAGACCATCGCAGCACAAGCGAATACAGTCACGCTTCGTTTATGCTGAGCCTTAAAACCACAAAAACATTCATCAGACTGAGCAAGCATTTCTTTTCCACATTACGAATCCACGCCAGGCACCAATTATACTTTCGCCGCAAAACAGGCAAACAGAAGCTAGGCCTATTATAGATCCGTCATACGCGTCATCGTCTCAAAATATCGATACACAACAGCCTTCAATAGTTTGCTCCACGTCTAAAAATATTACGGTGCGTGTAAGCTCACCACTCTCTAATCACATAAATGGGACACATTCATTAGCCTTTCTGATCAAAGCCCATGGCTCTCCTCTCAGGATCAAGGCAATCAGTACAGCTGATCTTTGGCTCCTCTTATCGCATCACAGATTTGGACATTAATAAAACATGAGCCTGTGTTGACTTCTTATCAGCCGTATCTCATATATAACTGCCTGAATAACCTCTGTATAAAGTTTAGCTTTGAGAAAGATACTTCCAGCGATTTAGTGCAAATTATCATAGGAAAAGTTAAAATAAAGTGCCCATGGTTACAAGGGTGAAAGTGCATAAATGAAGTAGCATTAGCTTAGCCATCTGGTATTTTGATCAGTCAAACAGAGAACATTGAGGTGAGTCATCGCGATGTTCAATAGCTGACTTTGTGATGCCCTCTGTGCATGTATAAATGAGCACTGTATATGTGTTTGTTTGTCTATCCATGTGTGTGTAGTGCTCTGATTCTGTGTTCTGAAGTCTTTTGTGTGTCTATGACAGTTGAAGCAGTGGCATCAAAAGGGATGGTGATACAAATGGTCCACTTTCGGTCCTCTGCTTAAATACCATTACACTTTTACCAGGGCTAATAGCGGGAAGCGGCGCTAACGTGCTAGAAGGGCACCGTAAAATGCGCCGCGGCTGGAAGGATCGATGGCGGGAGCGCGGGATTGAAGCCGCGCCCGCCTGACGACCTCCAGCGTCCCAGGTTCACCGGGGGGGGTGAAGGGAAAGCATTGGTGTACGCAGCGGGGAGTGGGGTGGGGGGTGGGGGTGGGGCGAAGACCCGGGACATTTATCAGCCGAGACGACGCGAGCGTTTGTCAGCATCGCGAGGAGAGTGACTTTGAAATCCTCTGCAGTAAGGTGAAAAGGCTGTCAAGGCCCATTTTCTCTCTCTCTCTCTTTCTCTCTCACTCCCTCTCTCTCTCTCTGTCTCTCTCTCTCTCTGTTTATTATGTCACAGCACTGGAGTTCTGAGCCCTTAATGATAGATGGTGATTGATTGAGAGCCCCCTGCTAAAAACACTTTGTCTGGATTTTATGCATTTCTTTATACACCATATAATGAATCCTGTTACACAGGGCTTATGAATCAGTTCAGAAAAGCACAGCGACAGTCCTTAAGGGTGAAGAAAATCCTGAAAATTACACAAAAACGCCTGATTGCCAGCGCTCTATGATTCTGAAAAGTATACAGAGTAGTAGTAAATGTACCATGTATGTGGAATCATATGCTCTGACAAAGGCCATACTCATGGATGGCATTCATTGTACCTGAGCCACAGTTAGCCCAAAGCAGTCTCCTGTATATGTGGCTAAATACACAAGACTGCAGACCAGATGTGGATCAGAATCAACTGGATCAGTCAACCAGGAGGGACCAAAAACACTGTAGCTCAACCCCAAATGCAGTGACCCTGTACACTGCAGCTGAACCCAAACACGGCGACCCTGTGCATTGCTGCAGAACCCAAATGCAGTGACGCTGTACACTGCTGCAGAACCCAAACGCAATGACCCTGTACACTGCAGTAGAACCCAAATTCAGTCACCCTGCACACTGCAATAGAACCTAAACACAGTGATCCATCCTGTACACTACAGTAGAACCCAAATGCAGTGACCCAGTACACTGCAGTAGAACCCAAACACAATGACCCTGTACCCTACAATAGAACCCAAATGCAGTGACCCTGTACGCTGCAGTGGAACCCAAACACAATGACCCTGTACCCTGCAGTAGAACCCAAATGCACTGATCCTGTACATTGCAGTAGAACCCAAACGCAGTGACCCTGTACATTGCAGTAGAACCCAAGCGCGCTGATTCTGTACATTGCAGTAGAACCCAAATGCAGTGACCCTTTACACTGCAGTGGAACCCAAACTCACTGATCCTGTACACTGCAGTAGAACCCAAACGCAGTGACCCTGTACAATGCAGCAGAAAGGAACCCCAGTGGCCTACCCGTGAGCAGCAGGCTGTGCCAGCAGCCCCCTCGCACCGCATTCACCGAGACGGGGGGTAAGGGCACTTCCTCCGGAACGGGCAGGTTCCTCCTGAGATTCCCGCAGGCCCGTCCGCACCCCCACTGGAACACCTTCCCATTGCCTGCAGGGAATGCCAGCGCAGTCAGTCAATGAACTCCGCAATCAATCAAACAGCCAATCATCCAATCAATCAATCATTACATTTCTCACAATGGCAAAGGGGCTGCAATCACTTGGATGACTGAGCATACATTTGCATGTGTGTCTGTGTGCATGTGACACACACACACACACGCATAGAAACACACGCGCACACACACACACACACACACACAAAGCTCAGTGTGGTGTATTTTCATGTGCACCACACATATCTTAGCAATATGTAAAAAAAAAACATTTTATTCATATATTTATATATTGATATTACACTTTGATCCGTGACAGCAATCACTCGCTGTTATTTCCAGTAGTGGCGCAATCAAAATGAGGGCAGTGAAGTGTGTTGAACAAGTATTTCCTTAGGAATGATTATCTAAATCAAACTTATCCTGCAGGCCAGGAGCTACCCTGGTCCTACGAGCACAGAGGCCACTGCCAGACCAGCCATTACCTCTCTAAGGACATCCCATCTTCTGCTCCTCCTCCACGCACTCACTTGTATGCGTTTCTACTGAAATCCACTGCGGGGCAGGCCCTGACAACTGGGACAGGGTTCTCTTTTAACCCTTTGAAGAATTGGCTTTTTGGAACGTTTTTTTTTTTTTTTTTAAAGAAAAATTCTGAGTGTTCTAGAATTCCATTGCTTTTGATTTCCAGTAGTGATTGTGACATCAGCATTAGAATGTTCAGTGAGGAACATTCTAATCACATATTTGTGATGTCACACCTTTAAAGGGCTCTACGGATGACCTCATCACCCTTTCCTGCACTTACTCTGGCCTGCCCCAGTTTAACGAGGCCCAGAGGCGGCCCCACCTAACACCCCCCTCACCCCCACCCGATGGGCCGCTTGAACACGGCCCCCCCCGCCCCACCCTCGCACCGCGGCGAGGGTGTTGTCCTTGTTGTGGCGCCGCCCGCGAGATAAATTATGAATGCAAGCGTGAAAGCGGTAAAATTTGTTGTATCTTCTATTATCTCCATGTTAAAGGCCACAAAAGCTCTCCGGTGAAGTCGGCCATTAAGAAATGACAGGTATTGCTATCAGCCTTCTTTATAGCCTATTACCTGCAATGACAGCAGCTGCTGCAGAGCCACAGTGGAGCCTATCACATTATTTGCAGCTAAAGTCAGCTACTGTGTCATTTCGCCTCATTTTCTTGACAGTGCTATCATAAATCCGTTCAGCTGCGGGGGGAAGTGTCGACCGCCTCGATTATCTTCATAGCCCGAATGGATCCAGAAATGTATGTAACAGGCAGTGACTGTTACGGATCAGGCGGAGGGGCCATTCTCTCTCTCTCTCTCTCTCTCTCTCTCTCTCTCTCTCTCTCCCTCTCTCCCTCTCTTTCTCTGCTGTCAGGTCTGCCAGGCAGCCCCAATGGCGAGAGGTTTTTTTTTTTTTCTCCCTCTCTCTACCGTTCGTTTGTAATTGAGGAAAAACAGCTGAACTTTCAGGCACTGGAGCTGTTCATAAATGCCCTGGCTTTCTCCTTCGCCCAGCGCGGCGCGGGCTCCGGAGTGGAGTGTGATAGCCACTCTGCTAATCTGGGGTCCTGAGGGGTCACAAAGGGGTCAAGGAGGATGAGCTTGGATGGGCCCATATGCTATAGCGTATATGTGTATACATATATACACGCAACACATACGCGCATGCAACGTACACATACACATGCTGTACAGCATGTACGCCTGTTATAAATAATGTAATAAATAGTACATAATTTGTAATAATTTAAAATAAATGCATGTATTACTCCATGTATTTATTTTTTTATTTTTTTGTGATAATGCAATAAATTTAAATTCAGCACTTCTAAGTGAGGCTAGCAAGCAACTATATTTAAACACAGGTAATTTCCGGTGAAGAGGGATAGGAGATCCGATTGGTTACTTTAGACCGCATTACCTGAGAGGGCCAGATTGTGATTGGCCCCACAGGCGATGCTGGTGATGTTCTCAAGGTCCTCGACGAATCGCGGAACGGCAGCGTCTTCACAGGAACGTGAGCCGATCTGGCCGTAGTCATTCGCCCTGGGAAAAGCGAAATGCAGGGGTAAAAACACACAGTACGCTAGCCGAATTTAATTTACAAAACGGCACACTCGTTGGTTTAGATGTGCATCCCGCAGTTAGAGATGAGAGGGAGGGAGGAAAAGAGGGAGTGAGAGGGTAGGAGGGAGGGAGAGAGAGAGAGAGAGAGAGAGACTGATTTTTTATATAAAGTGCATCTCTACTTGAATCACTCCAAGCTGGAATATTGTAATTGAACTCAAGTGCTTTTTAGGGTCCTAGACCACACATTGAAAGTAAATGTTGTTATATTTTTAAAGCACGTTACTGAGAGAAGTGTGATTGCCAGAGATCATAGCTCTGTATGACACAACAACAAAATGATGTGAATAGACAGAGGAAAATGTTATGATCTGGTTGAAACATTGAAATGGCCACATTCATTTATATAACTATATTGCATAGAAAACACAATTACTAAAAGTCATTGCATTGGCATTATATTACATCATATTATTATATAAATTAAGTGTTAAAAATTTAAATAATCAAATGTGACTAGGACATTTCATAACAACCATATCTATATGGAGTATCTGTGATGCACAGACTACATGCTTCGGCACAGGACAGTTTCTCCATTATAAACCACAATAGGCCATTCTAGATAAAGAAGACCATTTATGATGTAACCTTCACATTGTGGATTCGAGCAACTGCATTATAAAGAGAGTATGTTATATAAAAAACTTTGTACATGAGCACCAAACAAATACATACAATTACACACACGCACACACACATACATAATACATAAATCATAACAGTTCCCAACACTGACATTGAAAAAAAACGTCAAGGCTTTTATTCTTTTATATCTTTTAAAATATATAATTCTTTTATATTTAATATGGTTGCAAAATGGCTTCGTTCATTTTTTTTTATCCACAGCACCACGGGGAAAACTATTTTCAGCCTGAAACAAACTGAAAGGCTAATTAGAATGAAGGTTAAAAAGTGCTCGGGAGTACGGTGGGCAATTTGCATCTGTCACCTTTGTTGCATCTGTTCCAAGTCCCATTCAACTTTTTGTTCACTTTTTTTTCCTTTTTTTTTTTCTCTTTTTTTGTGGGGCGCGTTGGGCCGCGGCTATTTAAGCTCACCTCCTACCTACAGGACTCTTTGTTCCGGGGCTTCTTTTAGGCGGTAATGAGCCGTCCCGACAAAAACCGGGAGAAATTAATGAATCATTACGAGTCCGGGCCTCGAAACGTTCCAAATCCTTCCCCCCACCCTCCACCCCCCCCCCCCCCCCCCCCCCTTCGCCCCCGATCCTCGCAGCTCTCTCCGGGTCCGGCAGAAAGGCCTTAACACCTCCCTATCAATTAGAGACAATTACCGCTTCGCAGCTCGCATACTAAAGCAAAAAAAAAAAAGCAAAAAAAGGGGCCTCCCCAGCTGAAGGGTGTGCGGGAGAGTGCGGCAGATTTGAATGGGGTGTAGTGGGGGGTGGGGGGGGGGGGGGTGCTCCTTTTCAAATGCGCCTCCCTCCTTTACCGCCAGGATAAGCCTCAAAAAACGTAGAGCCCCACTGAATGAACTGACCTGGAGACGACGACGACGACAAAAAACTTTTCTCTATGGTTTTTTTTTTTTTTCCTTATTCCTTTTCTTAAAGATTGTTTTCCGAATTGTCGAAACGAAATTATATCATGGCGGCCGTTCTGATGAAAACCCGACGACACGTGAACTCGGGTGGTCCGGAGCTGGACAGGCCCCAGCGAACATAACTTCAGCAAAAGACTGAAAACTCACAAATAAACACACTCCATAACACATACCATTTATTTTCAGCCATGCAGGCCAGTGGTGCAGTTTACACATGAATGCTATGTAACTGACCCAAGGTAAAAGGCAGCAGTTTAGCAGAATGACCTACTTCTTCACAATTAAGTAAAATAATGTAATTTAGAATTTAGATTAGATTCCTTTACCCAGAAATAATTTATTTTGCTCCGCAGAAATGTGACACACACACACAGATGGACACGCACACACGCGCGCACACACACACACTGTGCATGTACAGTATGTGTGTGCCAGTAAAGACATCTCCAGAAGTTGAATTGTTATGCAAGCAGTGGGAAGATTTGCATTCCTTAATAGCCACGTCCTAACAACACTTAAGTGAAGGCAGTAAAAATAATCAATGCAATAAAAAAGATTACAGAGTATAAAATCCGTGAAATCTTTAATTAAGCTTCAAATTTGTGTAATGCGCTCTTCCAGGTCCCTAGTTATTAGTTAGTACACCGGCACCAGATAAACAATCACATATCAAACACCGCAAGAAAATCCACACTAATAACCTCTTTCTTGTTTAATTTTCCAACATTTAATACACATAAGCTTTTTAACAGCCTTTTTCTCTATTTTACATTTTCATTTAGAGAGAAATATTATAATTATCCTTTCATAGTCATCACATTTCTACTCCTCCTCCACACCTGGAGGAGAAAGAGAAATGCCTGTAAGCGAAAGCGGGGGTGGGTGGGTGCGGGTGGGGGGGGGGGGTTGGGGGGGATCACATGGTTTGTGAAGGTTTAAAATGGCAAATCCAGGGATACTGTAATATCCCCCCCTTAGAGATCAATTCCATGTCAGAAATCCAGCCCAGAGAAATGACATTCCTTGGGATTTCCTACAGGAACACCCGGCTTTGTGATATGCTGAGATTCTCCTGAATAAACAAGCTTCATTCCAAGTCTGTGTAAAGCTTGGCGGAAACTGGCTTCACTTCCTCATGAATATACAATAAGACGGAATCTCTGTTCTCATCACTACTGATTGATTCTACCACTAGGATTCTGATGATTCTGCCATTATTACAATTATATAATTTAGCAAAATGGTGGTCCTTCAATGTTGACATTGCTATAGTCGCTAAAGAAAACTACTAACTTCACACTCATCGTTGTAAGCAGGGAAATTGACAAAGCAGCATTACCATGGAAGGGAGCACTAAACAGCTTAGTTCATTATTCAGATTTGTGAGCGCTTTGCGAGAGGGTGATCATTTGCCTTGTGCTTTCTTCTTAATCATTCTTGATTTTTTCGCCTCAGTCATGCGGGTGTGGTCAAGCGCGACCGTGTTTTCGGTGCCATTCAAACGGCGGACACCGAAAAGACGAGATGACACTCTGACGCGACATCACTTTCAATCATTACAATGCCGCTGGCCACACATGGGAAAAAAAAAAAAGCGAAAGCGAGACTCTCAGCCAGCTGTGTGACAACTTATTAGCTTTCGAAATGCACAATAAATTCTTCCACATACTCTGTTTCTCATACAGCCTTGCTGGTCTAATTACTACATTGACTCAGATTAAGCGCCTCTGTGATGTTCTGCCAACTTCAATATACCAGTCTGTTAAAGTTTATTAAATAAAACAACCAAGGATCTTTTTTCTTCTCTTTTTTTTTTCTTCCCAGGGTAATGTGCGGTTTCCATTTATTGAATCCCAGCATGCACCAGCGGCCCCAGCCTATAAAGTCCAAGCAAAGTGGCACGCATCACGCTCTGGCTCCCTCTCAACACCACGCTGCTTTGTTTACAAGGCATCCGGTGTCACATTTTCTACCTGCTTTGCGGATGACGGCCCGTACCACCTGGTGGGCTCTGAGCAGACAGGTTCTCGGGAACTCTCGGGAGGGGGGTGGGGATGGGGGGTGGGGGGTGGAATCAGACGTTCCATCACTCAGACCCCCCAGGTGTCTGCCCCGGTTGGCCAATTTCAGGTCACGACCAGCGTGGAAATAGCAGTACAGAAATGTCCGTTGTTTCTCATAGCCTGCTGCAGCTGACTTTGCTGCAGAGGGCAATGCTATGTTATGTCATAACTGCAAGCAGGGAAAAGACAATGTGCTGGAATAGGGATGTATTCTCTGGTGGATTTGTGGGTTATACTTCCAGAAGGACACAAGAGGCCCTCCATTTGCAAAGTGGTGTTTATAAAACGGATAGTTCCAATCCTGCATGCTGATTGGTCAATACAGCATTTTAGCTGTGCTAAAATACACAATATAAGTAACAGCTTACAGCTTACTTACTGTGTATAATATCACTGCACACCTTTTACAAGAGGTTGGATCATTGACATCAGCTAACGTCATTACCCGACAACTTTTAACATTAGATAAGCAACATTTGAGAAAGCCCTCGATAAATAATGGTGCATCAACCCAGGACAATAATATGGACAGTTTTTACTTGTATTGAACACTGGTGTCTTTTTATTCACTGTAATGATGTCACCTCCATTTTATGAAAGCAATAAAGCAATAAGGCTCTGCTGCGCATTGTGCAAATCAGCAGGCTTTAGCTGTAACTATATTCACAATATAGCATGGCCTCTCGTGCCGTATTGCTAAATTGGTAAACACTTGAGACTGCGTTTTTAAAGTCTGATATTAATTGTTTAAAAATCAACACAAAGGTAAACTTGTTTTGTATGTTTTCATTCGAACCTTCACGGGAACTGTAAACGCCGATGGTAATATCATGTTGTTAATTCTCGCACGGAGGCCGCGATCACAGAACAAAAACATAATTCTTGATAATTAAGATCCCGCCTCATTAAGGTTGTTTTGACACTTAAACATGCAAGCATGCAGACGTTACAGCTTATTTCAGCAATAATGAGGCATACAAGTTTGGTTACACAGTCTACTTTTCAGAATGGAAACTGGGCATTTAAAAACGATTTCATAGTTCATTTCCAAGACAACCCACATAGCGAAACAAAGGGGGAGATTCACAGCACTGTACAGCTGTACTGTGTTTGTGTGCCTGTGTGAAGGGGGGGGAGGGGTGTGGGCAGCTGTCATTTTTTTTCCCCACTGCGTTTTCATCTGTGTTTAAAATCAATAGTTACACCAAGCAACATTCTCAGTAAAACTGTGCATCCTCGAAACCTTTCAACTCTAACAGCGCACAGCTTAAGTCGCTAGCAATCGTATGAATGTGACCACTCTAAAGACCAATTGAATTCATTGCAGGCATCAAGTTCCCCAAAAGTCAAATGCCTCAATAAAGCAAAATTTTTTTTTTTATTTTGTATTTTTTTAGTTTTCTGTTTTTTGTTCTTGTTTTGTTATTTGTTTGCATGTGTCAGGTCTTCTGGCTTCATTTCAAGCTTTGCAATATCTAAGCGCCTGTTAAAAAAAAAAAAAAAGCTGGATGGTGAGGAGGTTTTTTGTTAGTCAGAGGATGGTGACTCAATGTTGGGGGGGGTGGGGGTTGGGTTGGGGTGGGGGGGCGGTGTCTGGATAAGAAGCAGACTCTCGGTGGAACGCAGCCCAGAACCGCCAACCCTCCTGATCCACGAGCCACCAAACTCCCACACGGAGCTCCAAGGCTAACCGGCAGTGTTCCAACGCTGGGGAGGAAAGGGGGGTGGGAAGGGGGGGGTAATACGGTCATCAGCCAAAAGACGACCTGCATGGTCACCTTCCACCAGTAAAATTCCAGGCATGCAAACCCAACACACGTCCACACAAAGGCCAAACAGTGGCATGCCAAAAAAAAAAAGTTAATTCTAATTTTTCTTTCATTGTCTGTTCAGTTACCCCACGGCACCCCACATGGGCAGGCATTTTACAGTCTCTGTGTGTTAAACAGGGCCTCTTTTAAACATCGCAAACAAGCTAATAGAGTCAATTCTGGGCCTGCTCCTAAAGGATATTCACGACTTGTCTCATTTCAAAACTCCTAGTCAGGCAAACGAAAGAAATAAAAGCTACAGGGTCAGCCATGAAATTTTAAAATTCAATGAGGTAAAATACAACGGGCCATAAAAAATTAATGCGCGCGGTAAAGTTCTGCTTGTGGTAATATTTCTAAATTGCGACTGTCTATAAAACAGGCACATCTCTATTTATTTACAAGCCTTAGAGCAGTGACTTCAACTGAAAGCAGGTGGGGGGCAGGGGGGGGCATTTGTTTGAAGTCCTCTTATGAATGTTGACTCAGACACCTAAGTAAGTGCCCATAAATCTTGATGAGGATCTTAGAGAAGTTCCCCTTGAGGAAATAACTTCTGGACTTATGTTCTCTCTCTTCCTCCTTACTATTAAACATTTGGATATGCTTCAACAAAATGGCTTCGTATGAGTCTCCAAAGAGCAGGGCTAAATTTAGGGGTGTCTTTTCGTGATGTACCCAGAGGACTAGCCAAACAAAGATGGTCACCACTAACTCCCAAGAAGGGTGTTCCTTAGCTGTGATTTACTCTCAGGTTAAAGCAAATCATGGTCTATTCATTACATTGCTGCTCACGTTCCTCTGTGTTTTAGATCTTAATGGATCTGTATGAGGTAATCACAGACCATGTGACAGACTCGTTTGGAATATAGAAATTAATTTTCACTGAAGTGAACTTATCCAATAAAAAACAACTGATATTGTCTGTGAATGGTCCTTCATAAGAGCTTTACAACTACTTCATAAGCACAACATAGACATACCATATGGTTTATATAAACATTTATGTATGTCATAGTATTGTCACCTGCAGAATCAGCGGGGACATAACATGCTTATTTGCAGTTATTGAAATACGTTTCCATGAATGCTTAAGTAGTTCCAATAAAGGTGTTATGTTTTCATGAAAGAGTTACTTAACTCATATAAAGGACTTACCATCATATAGAGCACGCCCAAAAAAAAAAAAAATTCTGTAACTCATGGCTGGAGAGACAGAAAGGGGAAGACGATGAGAAGAATATTTCTGTTTGCTTCAATGAGGAGAAATTCTCTCCAATCCTTTACCGTAGCCCAAATCAAACCACTTCTTTGTTTCCTGGTGTATTTGTTTTGGTCACAGCTCAGAGGTTCATCAGGGTAATAAAACAGCTTCATGATGAGGGTGTGGCCTGTTCTTTACGGAGTGGGGCTGTGGCTTTTTGAAGTTTCTCTCTGGATGTGTGCATTAGCTCTGACAGAAGCATCTGCTCAGCTCTTATTTCAGACAGAGGGGATGATGCAGTCTTGATGACTGCGGATGACTCTTGATGAGTCATCCTCATTTTTTCAAACATGTATTTCATTTAATCTTTTTAATAGGTTGGAAGTAAGGGAAGTTAGATTAGTATCGGTACTGGCCCAAATGGTTGTCCCAGGGATGATCAACGCTTGGGTCACTTTCTCTGTTACTCTGATCAGATTAATGAATTAAGCATGCTGCCTTGTGGTCTGCCAAGGCCCGGAGGGCCTTAAAACACAATCTACTCACATTAAATCCGACCCTCTGGATTAATGGAGGGAAGGACTGTAATGTTGTCGCTTTCTTGTTCTCCTGAAAAGTGCAGTGTTCTTCAGTGAAGAACAGTTCAGGAAAACAAAGTAGGCTTAACCGGAGGTCTAAAGGGCAAGAAGTTATTTGACGTTATGTGATATTTCAAGCTGAACCAAACAAAAACAACAGCAAAAAAAAAAACATCATTACATTTCTTCGACAATATTAGTACTCAGAGAGGCGAGCGCTGATGTTCAGCCAAGAAGATTATTTCTCGCACTCTAGCGCCCCGTTCCTTCTCCTGTGACACCCTTAGCTCGAAGGTTCCGCTGTGAGGCAACCCTGATTTCGCTCTGCCGCGATGCGCTCTCACAATTTAAACCTGTGAAGAGGCCCGATTTCAGGCTCGGTGGCTCAAAAGTGCAAAAGGTGAGGCTAGTCACCCCTCGGATGGAGAGGTGGAGAGAGGGAGGAGCGTCTGGGCCACGAGATCCAAAGGCGGTCGGGCGAGGTGCAAATCTGCCACCTCCTCTATTCCAGGGCACCCACCCTCCCCCACCCCACCGACCCCCCCCCGCATCCGTGACCTGGTCACTGCCTCAGACTGCTCTTATTACCCGGTGCCCATTCCCGACTGCCAGTAGGTATCTGTTCACACCTTCCGAGCACAACAGGAAAAGGTGCTAACGCACGGCTTCGGGATATGTCAGAGCGCGCTTACAAGTGTTTCCGAGACGCGGACGAGCCGACTGTTGGCGAAGGGGTACTCTGCGGGGGAGGCGACCAAGCTCAGCAATCCGTCCTCCGCTCCGGCTGATAATGGCTTTCACGCACCGGCCTGAGAGAGCTGTGATGTCATCTTCGAGATTCTCGCTTCGAACTTCTGCAGATTTTAGGCCCCCCTGCCACCGTAGAGCGTTGCCATAGGCCGGCCGTTGTGTTAAATATACCTGCGGTTTCCTGTGGTTTGTTTTCCTTTTGACTGACTGTTGTGGGAATGTTTCAGTGTGGCGACCTGTATTCCTGGACATGAAGTCATCCTCATTGCAGCCTGGTTTCCAAAACCCCGAAGGCGGCCATTTTATCATCACCCCTAACAGAGATCTTGTACAATAACATTTTCAGTGTTAAATCAATTCTTTCAGAGTACATATGGTTCCTATTGGACATTTTACTGTGTGCACCCCACAACAAACGCTATTGGCACACAATACTCATCTTGTAAGCCCTAAATATTTTGGTATGCGCATTAAAGGGTTATTAAAATGTTGTTGTCGCTTCACTTTCAAAATGTGGCAATGAATTTGTTCCCGTGGCAGTTATACAACGAGTAGGGATGTTTAGCTCAGTGTTCCTGTCGAGCTCCCAAAATGGCTCTTGACATCTTGCTACCGAATAATGCCCCCTATGGCTGGCTGGCTATGCAGTCCCTGCCCACACCCAACATTCCCCCTCAGTCGACATTTGAGGTTGAATAAAGTTTAACAAACGGAACTGGTCAGGAAGGAGAACTGAAATCGACAGTCTTTCTAAGACTGTTGGAGCAGACTTGTTTACAGAATCCGGAGTCGCATTCGCTCCTAATTTCGGGGTGGTAAACATTGGCAGGAGCCTTAATGAGCACGAGCCATGTTTTTTTTTTTCTCGTAGATCTGTGTTTGCTTTCCTCGGTGGATAAAATATGCTTTCCAAGCTTGAAGCAATTAGGCACGTCTTCATAGTATAATCATCCCTGATTACCTGTTTGCTTAGTAGAACACACAACATTTACAGTCTCTGAATGGAATTAAGTGTATTTGCGATGATTGAATGTGATAAAGGAATTGAGAAAGTGCGGGGGGGGGGTGGGGGGGGGGGGGGAACCTAACCAAAACCAATAGTTATTACAGAAATTCCACAGAGCAAGCTCCACAACAGCACACTGTCACTCAGTAGCGTCTAGTGTCAGCCGTTTCAGCTGAAATTGCAGTAGCCCTTCAAACAACGACATCCACATTTGCGAGCTCAAAGAAAGATTGGATTGCAATTGAGCAAACCCACAAGCTTTTGAAAACCTCAATGAATGGCCACTTTCATCTGCATAATGCCAAATCCAGGTTGATAACAGCCATTAATAGACCGCACCACAGAAGCCTTCACACGATACGACGTTTAGTATAACTATGTTCAGCCAGTCATTTTAAGGCATTTAACATCACATCAAAAGCAGCTATTAACAGTGGTGGTAAGAGTAGCACGGTAAGTAAAAAGCATTTTTTTTGGGGGGGTGGGGCTGGGGGGGTGGGTGTAGAGACTGAATCTCTCACTGCAGTGTAGGCTGAAGTGTGTTGTGGTCATTAGCGCTTCTCAGTGTCTTCTCAGTCCTCCGGCTATACGCCGTTAGCCACGCGGAGCCCACTCGATCCCGCCGCGCTATATATACAGTAACAATTTTGTTGACGTCTCTCTGGAAGCGGGGCTGCGCTTTGCCGTTTCTTAATTTTTTTTTTTTTTAAGTTCGCTGCAAGGCGTAGCGTGATAAGAGCAGAAAAAAACTCCTTTTTTTCAAACGAGAAACACGCCAAGTCTGACATAATCCAATCCGGTCTGTTTTCATAAGCTTTTGTCTTGCGTTTTTTGCTTCTCTTTTGGACTTTCGCTTGGTTTCGGCGAAGGGTAGAAAACCCGAAATGACACAATTCGGTCGCACTTGTATGGTGGAGAGGCCCTGATCCAAACAGCTTTTCTCCTGTAAAACCCTTGAAGACCCACACACATTTAAATCCAGCCCCGGGGGCAGAAGGCAGTATAACACAAGAAATAAAGATAAAGCAATCAAGGCCAAGAAAAAACTACACACACACACACGCATATATATATATATATATATACAGGCATCTACCTTTACCATGGCAACAGTATGCATGTCAACTTCAAAAATTGTAAATCTTGCTACAAAATGAGCATAGGCTTTCTGCCTATAGGAATGCCCATGAATGCACATACATTTCTTGAGAGACTTGGACATGCGAGTGTGTGTGGAGGGGAGGGGGGGGGGGGCAGATAAACAATACGGTAATAACAAGCGATACGTCAGGGTGCTGAAAAGATGGTTTAACGGTCAATTATGGAGGGAAAATGCATGACAGGGTTGTTAGCGGCTCAGCCGTCAGCGCTCACAACCACAAAGAACCACAGGGCCTTCCTGTAAATAAACCTGTTAGGAAGCAATTTGCTTTGCCCATCAATGCTGGGAAGAAAAATGAGAAATTCAAAAGAAGATGACAGGAATTAACCCTTTAGCGACTGGCTTACGATTTTTATTTATTTATTTTTTTGCCACCAGTCCTACAAAGAAGTTTGTCAGGTGCGCCAGAGAAATTACTAGCATTTTTTCTTCTGGTAGGCCATTTTAGATGCCACATCCTCCAACAGATCAGTAGATGAGAAGAAGGACCAGTGTATGTGCGTGTGTGTGGGGGAAGGGGGTTCACAGTATCAAATGTGAAGGGGGGGGGGGTTGGCGTGGGTTCAAAAGATGCCATGCAATCTGAGGGCAAGGGTGTTATAGCGTCGAGGGGCGAGAAGGCGGCGGATTCTCCACCCGCGCCGAATCGCGCAGGCGCGCCGCGCGCGAGGGCCCGCCCCTCCGCTCCTCTCCGCCACCGTTCCAGGCCCCACGCTGCGCCGCTTTCGCGCGGGGAGACGCCGACGCGCCGCGGAGACGCTTCCACTCCGCAATAACATCTGACGACGGCGCAAACTGGGAAACCGTGTGGGACGCTCTGGAGCAGAGCCTCAGCCCGTCTCTCTTCCGCTCGCAAACGGCGCTTCACCCAAAGATGGGAAACACAATCAACACACCGGAGGCACTAAGAGATCTGTAACACGTATTATGTCACAAAAAATAACAAGCTCTCTTGACGGGACTGATTGTCTTTGAATCACCGATCTTTGTAAAGGAGTGTGTAATGTCGAGCTCGGTCTGCATTAGGGTACGCACGCCACCACGGTACTCGTGATTTCCTTTCAACCTACTCCTCTCAAAGACACATCCGGCACATTTCGCTAAATGCAAACATGTCCCCCTCCACCCAGAGCGTCATCTCTATTTAAGGTTTTTTTTTTTCCCTGCTTTTTTTTTCCCCACTACTGTACATCCGGCACTATTGTGTCACAGCTGAATGAATCACGACCGTCGAAAATATTACCGGTTTGTACTTTCGGTTTGTTCATATTCTAAAGAGCAAACCATAAATACGGAACAGAGCCGGTATTTTAATTGGAGCTGAACTCAAACATGTATTTACTGCTATTTTCTCGCCTGGTATGATTCCCGGTGTGTGTCTGTATGGACCAATGACACACTGCACAGAGATTAATTAAAGTAGAGATTAAATTAATCGAGGACGTAACAGCTAGCTTTTTTCGGTGCCAAGGTCTTACAACAAGTAGGCCATGTTTCCCGGGGCAACAGCTAATATTTAGGAACAAAATAACTTCCAACAGGGAAAACACATCGTTGCAAATCTGGTATTTTAAACCGTTACACAGTTGCAGAATTTTCCGTTAATTAAAAGTTATTTTAGTTACTGCATTGGCTTCTCGCGCCATAAACCCATCAGTGTCTTGCAATAGGAATACAACTGCAATGCCGCCATAATGACAAGCACACGCTCATACCTGCAGGTCAATCTGCGGTATCAACGCAGACATGCATAAAATATGACAATATGATTAGTATGGCATACTGTGAATTTCTGTTATTTTCTGAGCCATGCAGAGACATTTTCTGTGCAGCTGTACATAACCTGGGACTGTGCATGACCTTGGACTACCGGCCAGATAACGCATGCTGATGCTAATGAACACTTCATGCATGTTGCGATTTGTAATGTATCTTGGGTGACCATACTCCATGGAGGACCTTAAATGGAATTAACCTGCAATAATGGAAATATACAGTGAGGAAACCCTAACTGTAAATTGATATGGTACGAATGAAATGTGGAACAAATCAAGAGTTTCTCAGAATAAGAAACACAAGAAAGGGCGATGAAATATGGGGCTATCACAGCAAAAACGGGGGCCCCTATATGGTCATATGGGTACCCTCCTGAGAATCTAATCTAATCCATGCATAAGTTCTGTAAAAAATGAAACCTGCACATATTTTCAGTTAGCACATATAAAACCTCTATATCCAATTCATAACAATCACAAATATGATGACACATCTTTTATATTTTTTAAATAAAATACCTATGGCACTCAAATTTATTACCAAACAATCAGACCAAATTACCTAACCGAGAATGTTACAACGACCAGCTAAAGGGTAAACCGGGGTCATTTGCTTAGTCACCCGGTGGAAACGCGCCCTCCTCGACGGCCGGGGGCCTGGCTCTCCGGGGGGAACCCTTAGCGGATGTTTCCGGAAACACTCGAGTGTAATAATAATGCACTTGGGCGAGATGCACGCAGGTCCTCATAATTCACCCTCATTTGCATCCGGCTCCTTCGCTTCCCCGAGCCGCGGCCTTTTTCGCTCCCCTCTAAGTACCCCAATAAATTCAAACGTAATGCTCTTAAATGAGATCACTTACATGTGTCTTTTTCTCCTCCGTTATATTTATAATCTGGCACTCTGGCCTTGATTAACAAATGGCACTTGAGGAGCGCGCGCGCGATCTTTCATCCCTAATGCGGACGTGGAGTTCGCGCGGGACCGGCGGGGACGCTCGGAGCGCGCACGCGAGGGTGAAATTACCCCTCTCTGAGTCAGACGGACGTTTGACGCACGCTGTCCGAGGACGATGTTTCTTACGGCCGGCGATAATGTTTACAACGTAGCCAAAATGTACACGGATTAAGGTGACGGCTAATTTAATTAATGAATTTAATTTAATTTAATTAAAAACAAAGCACCAGGATCTGCCTCATTTCTTTTCAGATACCTCTAAATGAGACCTTTAGACATGGAGCATTTGAGGTGCGGCATGTGTATATGATTGGATATTTGTTCGGTTTTTTTTTTTTGGGGGGGGGGGGTTAGGCGGTGGACCTCTAAAATCATTTAGACTCCCCAATTAACCTAACCTGCATGTCTTTTAACTGTGGGAGGACACCGGAGTACCCGGAGGAAATCCATGTGAACAGGGAGAAGAACATACAAGCACCACACAGAAAGCTACCCCCCACCCCCCAGATTTGAACCCAGTGCCTTTTTGTGGTGTGTGCTATAAACTATGTTGGAAATGACTTAAGACTGAAAATGTCATTATGTGTCTTTGAAAGGCGAGACAAGTTAAGAAAGAAAAACTTTCCCATGTTCAGCGACCCCCACCCTACACAGATTTTAATGACTCCCACCCGCCCTCCTGCATCACATCCCCAGCCAATAGATTTTAGCAGAAACAAATCACTGCTAAAGAAATCCTAAATTTATTTGACGGGTGCCATCTTTAAAGGTGTCGGAAAGCACGTCTGAGGTTTCGGATTTCCGATTTGAAACATTGGCTTCCTTGAGCTATGACTCAGCGGCTTGGAGTTCATCGCTGCGGGTTTAAACGCGTCGCTAAATTTATCGTGCTATGTTTTCGCTTCTCCCTCCCCATTCTTTAGACGAATTGGCAGAGAAAGGCCCTTTTAGCAATTAATTACCGACACCATCACAGAAAGATGCACACAGCGAGCTCGGGCAAACTGCTTTTTTTATTTCCTTTATTAAACATTTTAAAACAGCTTCATTATAATAATGTATTTTGATTAACGATGTTTACCGCATAGCCGCTTGTGTAAATTACTTATTCATAAATTAAAATAATAAAAGTAACTCGCATGAAGTATTGCCCAAATGTAAAACGTAACAGTCTAATTCATTTTCAGCAACTGTTGTCTACATAAAATATACATGTTTAAAGATGAATAAACGTGTAAATAAATTATTTTACAGTTTTTATGTCAGTGTCCAAGAAACCAATGGGGTCACTACACACATTTCACCTGCAATTATAACGGTATAATTTATATGTGTTATCTTGCTTTCAAAACAATAGTTATTTTTGTTTCCATCACAAATCTCCTCTTCTTCAAGAACATTATTATACAAATATTGCTGAACTAAACAGGAAGCTTATTAGGGCATCTTTAACATATTTATTGTGAAATACATTTTTTAACCACACAACATTTCCGTATCAGCCTGTTTAAATAACTGGAAGGACTAAGTACTTGAGTGATGCAGTGTATTATATGTATTGTACTGTATGTACAAACCCAAGTCAAACATGCACACACACACACACACACACAAACACACACAAACACACAAACATGCAGTCATTATTCCTCCTCTCTGACGGTCTTGAACTAAGAAAAATAAAGAATCAGACACACTCATAAGTAATAAAACTTCCTTGAGCGGGATCGGGGCACGGAATTGGATGCAATGCTGCCAGCGAAAGTAAATAAAACCATCTCATCTGAAATCATCTGGCATTAAACGGACGAGGACAAGGCCATAAAGGGGACTAATTATTTCCAAAGCACTTCTGTTATTGAGCTAAATGAACCAATTACTGTACACCCTCACAAGCTGGAACATTTTAGGAAAAAAAACAGTGACATGCAGAAATTCCACTGTGAAACGAAATGACGTTGTTCAGGTTTTAATATCAGATGTACCATATCGCATAGTTATTATTTTACTGCACTGGGCCGCGTTGCTCGAAAGGAAGACGTTTCTGCTTTCGAACAGACAGCCTCTGCAAGGAGTGCCAACTTCTCTGCAGCCAGTGATCCAGATTTGACGTTGCCAGCAAAACCAGAAGGTAACACGAGCCTGAACAACATCCAGGAGTGTGAAAAGAAAGGCGGCAACATATATTTCTCTTTTTTATCCCTTAGCAGGAGAATGAATTGTTCTCTGATTCTTCGTCTAATGACCACGTAAATATAAACAAATGCGTATTTGCCGTACGTATAGTACACACTATTCTGGGGAAGCTGTATGAATGATTTTAACAATGTTTATTTCATTTTATTTTATGTAAGAGGCTTATTTCTCTAATTAAAATATTTGATTCATTTTCCTTACAGTAAACCATATGTTGTTGTTAAAATGGACTGGATGTTCTGCGCAGAATGACCTGGATGTATCACTGTTAACACACAGAGGGTGAAGGTTGGGCTGAAAAGCCATTTCTCAGACATTACAGCTGCATTAACCTGTAACCTGTATTATTAGATGTATTTAGCTAATAGCTGCATAATATGGAGAAATTACAGCATTCTCCATTTACATGGACAGTTTTTTTTTCCCCCTTGTGCTTAATTTGCAAATGAAATGTGATGTGTTGCTGGATATGCCATGACTGTCGATGTTCAATTAATTCACTTGTAAAAAAAAAAATAATGGAACATTTTTAGCAGTTGTCATTGTCATAAATATAACATATTGTTCTTCATTCATACGCATGCATGCACACACACACACATATATATATATATATATAATTGGTGAGTTCCATAATGTTTGGGACAAAGACATTTTTTTTTCTTGATCTGGCTTCGCATTTCACAATTTTAGTTTTGTAAACAAGCAATTTACATGTGATTAAAATGCAGATTCTCAGTTTTTATTAAAGGGCATATTTGTATACATTTTTGTTTCACCATGTAGAAATGACAGCATTTTTATACATAGCCCCCCATTTCAGGGAACCATAATTTTGGGGACAAATGGCTTCACAAGTGTGTCTGATTCAGTCATGAGTGTTCAACCTTACTGTAAGAGAGTTTTCAGTATCTAGTCTTGAATCAAGCTTTTGTTTGCCTCTGGAGTCTGTTACTGGTGTTTGTCATCATAGTGACCAGAGCTGTACCAATGAAAGTCATGGAAGCCATTATGAGGCTGAGAAATAAGAAAAAAAACAACCAAAATCAACTGTTTGGAACATTTCTAAGAAGAAAGCGAGCATTGGTGAGCTCAGTAATGGCAAATGGTCAGATAGACCAAGACCTCTACAACTGATGACCAAAGAATTCTCACCACAGTGAAGAAAGAAAACCCCTGTTCGACAAATCAGAAACACTCTTCAGAAAGCAGACATGGATGTGTCAGTGACTACTGCCCGCAGAAGACTTAGCAAACAGAACAAAAGAGGCTACACAGCAAGATGCACTCCGCTAGTTAGACGCCAGAACAGCATGTCCAGGTTACAGTTTGCTTAGAAGGACGAAACAGTGCCTGTAGAGGTGGAGTGTGGAGACCAAAAGGTCCAAAGCATCCATCTGTGAAACATAGTGGTGGGGGTGTTAAGGTTTGGGCATGTATGGCTGCCACAGATACTGGCTCACTTGTCTTAATTAATGATGTAACTGCAAATAGCAGCAGCAGAATGAATTGTGAAGTATATAGCAGCATCTTATTCGCTCAAGTTCAACCAAATGCCTCCAAACTCACTGGACAGGACTTGGTCCTACGGCAAGACAATGATCAAAAACATACTGCTAATGTGACAAAGGAGCTTTTCAAAGCCAGAAACTAGAACATTCTTGACTGGGCAAGTCATTTGAATCCAATCTGAATCCAACTGAACATGTTTCTTATGCTGAAGAGAAAACTTAAGGCAACTAGCCCCCGAAACAAGCAGGAGCAGAAGATGGCTGTAGTACAGGCCTGGCAGAGCATCACCAGAGAAGATAGTGAGCACCTCAGCACCTATAATCTATAATTGTGGAGTGCAGAACCAAATCAAGAAATATATGTCTTTGTCACAAAAATGATGGAGCTCACTATATATATATATATATATATATATATATATATATATATACACACACATACATACATAGGCAGTGTAAATTGTGTAAAACAACATATTGTTACAAGTTGTGATTGATAATGAGGTGGGAATTATAGGGTCAAAGAGAGTACTGATTAGCCAGCCCTTGATAACAGTGTATAAATGACATAAAATAACAGAGGCGTAAAATAACAGTGTTCAAGTTACAGCGCTTAGTCGGAAAAAAAAAACTCCTTGTCTCTGGTTACATTCACAGCACTGGGGAGTCGGTGGTTGGGGACGGGGGGACGGGGGGTTTGGGGGGGAGGGGGGTTGCACTATATCAGATGAAGTTCCCGTTAAACTTTCGATGAAAACTTTTCAAGGGCATGTTCTAAGCTGGTGGCAATGAACGGCAAACTGCAAATTAATGACATCTCATCAATAAAGAAGTGCTGCTGTATATTAAAATGCTTTGTCTGTTTGTTTTTCTTTTGTATGTTACTAAAGGTTATTTTGATGTGTGACTGCAAGAAAAAATGAAGCAATTAATTACTCTACTAGTTAATTTACTTTATTTATATACTTCACATTAACTAATCAATCTAAATGTATTACTAATAGTATTAGTCTTCTGGCAATAGAAGCACTAGCTGAAGTATTACTGGCAGACAACATCAATAGCAGTTGAAATGGAAGCAGTTATCAGCTTGCACATTCTAAACCATGACAAGTGCTTGTTTTAATGCAGATTTCGAGCACTCTGCACAGGGCAAGCTTCTGAAGTAGCAAAAAAAAAAAAAAGGTGTTTACCTTTAGGGTAAATGTACTTAAAATCAGGAAAAGGCTTTGTAGAGCAAGTAGAACATTTTAACATCTTTGTATTTCATTGAAATCACTGACAACAAAATTGCCGCTAGCAAGTTTTTTTCTTTGCTCTCTCCCCCTCTCCCTCTCTCTCCCTCTCCCTCTCTCTCTCTCTCTTTCACAAACTTAACTATGACATCTGGTACGGTTTATGAAAGGCATGACAACAGACACTCCAGCACTGCATAAATGTGTGTCAGAGAGAGAGAGAGGCGTAGCTTTTTTTTTTTTTTTTTTACTGGAGGGAATAAAATGTAAAGAGATCTGTAATTACCATTATTTAAACAGCTCAGAATAACAAGTGGATTATGCAGACCCCGCTATTGTGAACCAAGAACATCTTTTAACATTTCCAGTTCAAAAAAAAAAAAAAAACGTTTTCTACTTTATCGTCTCAGAGCAATCACACAGCGCAGCGCCAAAACCATACACATATACATTAAATTACCTTGTTTTTATGTACCATATAGCCATGGAAAATAAGCTGAGAGAAATCCTAATGCTATTTGCAGTACTAATGGCACTAAAATACACACCTGCTGTCTAAAATATAGTTTGCATTTTATACGTGTTTTTTTTTTCGTTTTTATATTATCCAAAGAGATATTAAATTCAAAAGTTGGATACGCAAATATTTGGCTCACACAGGAATGCACGCTTATGTTTTGAGATAATTATAACTGCAGACTGTGGACAATCGTCCCCGTGTGTTGTTTATTTAAAGCTTTAAATTAGACTGTAATTGACAGCTTTGGTACATTTAAAAAAAAGTTATGTAATAAACTTTTGTATTTCATAAATAATAAATCCAGTAGTAAAGCATATGCTTTTGTGGGGCTTTTTTATTTATTGTTTATTTATTCAGTATGAAAACATAAACATATCCAGATGCAAATTATCATGAGCTCTACCGCTATTTTTTCCCCATTAAACAAAAAAGCATTTCTCAAATGAAAAACATTCTGATATAGAAGTTAAAAATGCATCCTATGAATTTGAGTTACTGATGCATCTTTTTAAAGTGATTGCATGGTGCTTTACTTAATGCAGCTACTGCATGAGTATCTTTAGCATCAGTTAGATTATCTCAGATATGCAGTACAGTACAGCAATGCATGCATTTTTCATGAATAGATTTGTTCCATAACGGTTTGTGACACTTTAAAAAAAACTCAGCTCTCGGCTGTTAGGACTGAAATCTTGTTTGTGTGAGGCTGAAGGTGTGTGTGTGTGTGTGTGTGCACGTGCAACTGTTTTTATTTCTGTGTGTTTGCGTATGCATATATGTATGTGTGGTACATGGTGCATTTGTTTGTGTGTGTGTTTTTGCCTACATGTACAACAACGTATGTGTGTATGTGCATTTCTGTGTCCGCACGTGCATTTCTTTGTATACAGATTTCATTGTAGTGTTTGTGTGTGTATGTTTCTGTGGTGTTGTGTTGGTGTTTGTGTCTGTGTGATGTTTTTACTGTGTGTTTTTAGTGTGTGTGAGTATGTGTGTGTGTATGTGTGTGTCTGTGTTTGTGTGCATATGTGTGTGTGTGTGTGTGTGCGTGTGTGCGCATTTGTGTGCATATGTGTGTGTGTGTGTGTGTGTGTGTGTGTGTGGGCCTGTAGAAGAGGAAGTCGGAGCTGGAGGTATGATATATTAGGAGCGTCCAGAGGGGCCAGCAGCTCAGATAAAAGTTACTGTCACGCAGGGCAGGAGTCGCAGAGGGCCGGCGGGGCCGTGTAACTCCCCAGCCGGCCCTGGGCCCGGGTTCGACGTGGCCGAGCCGCAGAAGAGAGCGCGTCGGACCCCTCCCCCGCGCGCGGCCCCGCTGCCTTTTCCACGGCGAAGACGGCGGCAGGACGCAGGGCGGAGGGACTAACACCGGACACATCCACTCAATTACACGACTGACAATCAACGCCGTTTTAATAATGTATCGAAATATACATGTCATTTCCCCCCCCCCCGTTACACCCCTTCAAGTAACTACGGCCTCAATTCAGATTCACCAGATATAATATGATTTTTTTTTTTAAAGAGAGATAGATTGACAAAGGGGGGGAAAAATGTCAATTTCGCTTTAAGTCACTGAGACAGCTAAGCACTGTAATTACTGTCATGGCCATACAAAAGCACTGTACTTACTGTGCTAAATGCCAATTCAGCTTTCAGTTCAGCAACTTAAGTACAAGTACATAACTTTATATTGGCTATCTGAGTGTGGGGGTGTGTGGAAGCCTGTTAATGCATGTGAGGTTGCTTTTTTTTTTTTTTTTCTTTCTTGCTCGGTCTTTCTTTCTTGAGAGGAAGGAAATGGTTGTCCCGCAGCTCCCTCTTGTGGACGCTGAGGTAACTGCGTAACTCGGGTCTGCTCTTCGAGCCCTTTCTCCCGTGCATCCCTGCTGCAGTGCTGGAGATTGATCTGTCCTCAGCTGCTTCCCTTTAAAAAACACCAGCCACGCTCCATCTGCATTTACAGTCCGTGTCTAAATATGGTCGAAGTTGACCAACGCCCCCCCACCCCCCCCACCCCCACCCCCACCCTTAGTTAAATATTTAGACGTTCGATTTCCACCCCTTTAAGGAACTGACTCGTGCCCTCTCCCCTTAAAACAAATCGATGGGGAGGGTTCAGGCAGCAGTGAAATGTTCAGCGTAAACAAGTTCAAGCGGAGGCTATAGGGGCCCTGGTGAATTTGATGCAAATGTATTCACAGCTATAGCGTGATGCATATGCATATCGAAGCAGCAGGATTATACAAGAGGGGTCAGAGCGCGCCTTACATTCTGGAACGCTGTTGCTATTTTTTTTTTTAAAAGAAGAAACAAAAAAAACAAAAAAATGCGAATGCTTGTTCTACCACAATACTGCCCAACAAAACAAGCTCCGACGATTATATTCAGAAAACCATTAATAAAAATAAACAAAAAATGTAAAACAAAATAAATAAAATCAATATGTATTCCATTGCATGTGGAATTGCAAAAAAAAAAAATGGGGGGGGGGGGGGGACAAAGGAAGCGTGCGCTGAGATAATTGCGGGGGGCGTGTTCGTGAGCCCGGGCGCGGGATCCAATGTTTGTGAAATGGGGGTGATAAACACGGGGTGACCCCGCGTCGCGGCGCGCGGAAAGGACGGTCCGCCCTTGCCGTTTCCTTTGGGGACGGACGTCTGGAGCTCGCCAGCCGCCGAGTAAAAAAAAAAAAAAAGGGAGGGGGGGGGGGAGCATTAATATCCGCGCACCGACCCCATGACAATACCCCCATTATGAATGTATGGGCCCGTGTATTATACACCTTGAACCATCCGCAAAACCCCGCTCGCTTTCCTTTCTTCTCGACTCGAACAACCGCCGAGAGAGGAAGAGAAAGCGAGACGCTCCGTTTCTCTTTTTTCCCCCTCTTCCTGTGGACAAAAGCCACTCCCCCCCCCCCCCCCCCCCCGTAAACACTTTCCTCTCTCTCGGCTCCTGTTCTAATCTGTTACCTTGTGACACCTACCTCCACTACAAATGATTGTTTGCCTTTATTGGCCTCTGTGTTTTCTCTTTTTTTTTTTTGCTCTATCTCTCCCCACCAGGCACGGTTTATCCGTTATAATTACAATTTACACCGGTAAGAGCTCGCTGGGTTAAACCGCAATTTCAAACGGACGAAAAATTAAAAAAAAACAACAAAACACGACAACAACAACAAAAAAAAAAAAAACCTTACCGTCTACACAAAGGAGAAAACACCGCAGCCGACAACAACGACATCAGCGGCGGCGTTGTTGTGGTGTGACTAAATGGAAAGCGCCGGCTGCGCGTCCGGATATCGATCCGCTCCCGCGGCTAGCGCGCTAACGGTGGCGGAGAGCCGCTGAACTTTAAAGCAAACAGACCCCCGCGCGCTCGGCGTCCTCGCGTCCGATCGATACATCACCGAGCCGGGTAGCCGGGCCCCGGCACGGGAAATGCCTCTATCTGGACTAATGGCCTTCCCGCTGGTTACGGTGAGTTAGGGCCATGTCAGAGCAGCTGAGGGATGCCTCAGGCCTGCGCGCACCGTAGAACAAGAGCCTTCGGCCTGCTTACTGCATGCACTGTAAACATTTATACAAGCACAGATACACGAGTACAATACATTCATACATACATACATAGATACTTACATACATACAGTACATACATACCTACAGTGCACACATACATACATACTTACTTACATATGTACAGTACACGCATATATATTATGTACATGACATACATACATATGTGCAGTACATACATACATACATACATACAAATACTGTACAGCCAGAGCATAGAGCATGCTATACCTCTCTGAAATAGCTTGCTGTCACATTTATACACCCACACACAGATGTGCATGCACACACACACACACACACACAAACACGCATGCACATACACTAGCACACATACCTTAGAACCATAGCCTACAGGCTACTGGACCAGACTCTCTCTCTCGATATATATATATATATATATACACAGATACACACAGTCAACACATACTTACAGTGCATAGAAATCTATGCATACATATGGTGCATACTAATACTGTATAGACATCAAGCCATGGTGCCTCAATCAGAATTCTACCACACTCTTCATGTAGATACTTGCAGATACACAAACACATACTTAAATACAGTACATACATACGTAATAATATTTCACAGACTGAAATTTTAGCTCACTATGTCTCAGTCATACAGTCTGCTGTCACACTGTAAATGTACACACTGATGCACACACACACCTACATAAAGTCAACCACACACATACACACACACACACACACACACAGGGTAACGTTTATCCAATACAATAAATGTGAAGTACATTTAAAATAAATTGTTTTCTTAAGTAAAGGGTTGCCATGGAATCTGGCATTCCAATCAAGTTCAGGAGTCGTTTACACTTAACACAAAAGTACTCAATTCCTATTTTTGAAGTACCAGCTTATTACCCATTTATCACCGGGTTACTACCAGTTTACTACCTGTTTTGGAAAGTAAGTCATGCGTAAACAGTAAAGTAGCAAAGGATGTCTGAGTGGTTTCGGAATATTTCACAGCCATTAAAATAAAGCAGGAATCGATTTTTCCCCCAAGTGCACTGTTAACACCCTTCCATTTTGTCTTACAGTAATTCAGCCACTGTAATGGCGGGATGTGGCGGAGAACCTAATCGCCACAGCCTTATTAGGCAGATTGACCCAAATGTTCCTCACACCATTACGCAGTGTCCTGCTCCCCTGTGGAGGGGGGGGGGTCGTTTCTAAATGAGGAGCGGGGGGTTCAGCATGGCTGGGCACTGTACCGCCCCTGTCCATTCTGCCTGAAGGAGGGGACACACCCCATATTCACACCGCCCTGTCCCGTACACGCCTGCCACAAGACCCTGGGTACCCAATGGGGCATACAAGCACACACGCAGACACAGACACTCTCACACACACACAGACACAGACACTCTCACGCACGCACACACACACACACGGACACACGCACACACGTCAACACACACTACACATGGACACACACCTACTGGCCACACACACACACCGGGCCGAACACACACACATACATTACAGAGCAACCCCCCTCCCCCCTCCTCTTTTTGCCTCTGGCGCAGTTTATATGAAAGAATAATGCGATTAGTGTTATTCTTCTGTGAAAAACTTATTCATGCAATCTGGAAATCGCTACCTTGAGTTTCAGGAAACAAAAAAAAAAGCAAAGAGGGCACTGTGGTTCTCCACGCAGCATGTGGCGTTGGGTTTAACATGTTCTGGTGAAGCAAACAGCTGTGGCCTCACCCCTTCCCTGAGAAACGTTCCAGGCCTTAACTCCAAACCGTGCGGGATATATTGGGACGGCAGAAATGCCATCCGCCAAGTCATGGCTTGGCGGGTCATGCCCCATACCTATAGAGCACTATGAGTCTGTGGGAAACCATTTCAGGGTAAATAACCACAATGACCACAGACTCTCAGCCCTTAAGACCATTAACTTCTGTACCTTCTGACGCCATATGTCCAAACAATAAAAACCCCAGCTTGAACTATTCCACATTTTCCTTCTTTTTCCTGCCAATTTCATCATCACAAACGCTCCAGTCTCACAATCAATAATTCTCCCCATTGGACATTTCGCTACATCTGCCAATAACAACATCTGATCAAAGTAGTATTGCAGGATACTTGGATACACAGGCAAAATGGACATATAAGGAATTGCACATGTGATGCCATGTCTGCGATCTGTTTTTAACAACTTTGTGGCCGCCATCTTTGTTTTGTGTGGAAGCTAGCTTGCTTTCTAACAAATAACTGCCAAAAAATAAAAACTATTACTTTTACAGCTGTATAATCTTGGTGGGAAGCTCATTTACATTTCTGAAATGCTTTCTGTATCATTTGCATACCCCACATAATATCGTTTCACGACTAGAGATGGATATTGTTTAGATTTTGTGATACCTGTTCTACAGCGATACTTTTGAAACGGTGCCTAAACAGTGCCTAAACCGTTAGCCTACCTTTTTTTAAAAATAAAGAGCAATCAACAACATTAAAGAACATTTTTTTCATTGCAAAGGCATGTCCCATTGATTGAATCCTTTTGGGGAAAATATTGCCATGCTTTAGACAGTTTCACTTTTGGCATTTTGACTGAGTTTAACATTATCTAGCTAGCTTACAGCACCTGTTGTCACTAACTAAATTTGCAACAGCGTTACAACCAGGGATCAAAATGACCAAGCATACAGGCAAGATAAATGATGGTCAATTTGACCATTCATGGCCATCTACGTAAGAGTTTATTACTTTATTTCCTTATATTGGTAATTAAATTACATCAGCATGTTCAATTCATATGTTTAAAAACAGTCATGAAGGGGGAGCCATATGGATTTAATGACAGCAGGGTTATTGACTTTCTTGCAGTGATAATGGTAAAAATGCCCACTGTGGCATGTCTAGTGTTCACTACATTTTATGTAGGCTACTGTAGCTACCTTGAAACAAACACTTCATTTCTTTGTGATTCATGGTAAATAAAAAATGTCTGAATCCATGCCTATGTGTTTCTTTGAACTAAAATGTAAGTGTGTTTTGCATGCATGTATGTGTATGCATGTCTCTCTTGAGGCTTAATTATCTTATGGTTCATAAATTTATATGCATTATCATTATCAGTTACTCATAACATAGTACAAAAAGAAATCATACCTCAACAAAAAATGTTTTCAGTGTACAAATATTCCAAGTTACTTACACATGTACATCACTGTTGATAAGTCATTAATTAAAACCTGCAAAATCTAGGACTGCCATTAAAAGCACTGACATGAAAATGAAGTTACAACAAACATTATTGGCTATCTTCGCTCACACAAATTACACAAGCTTCATTCCAAAGCAATGCTACCCAATGATTCCTAAATTATTTAGCGTAACTTGGCCGCGTGTTTTTTCTTCTGAAAAGAATGTGGTCATTCAAACTTTACGTGTATTGAAAATGTTTTTGTGTTGAGATCTGGAGTTACTGGAGTCAGGAACTGGCCCGGACCTCCTGATTTCCCCCCTAGCGTTTCGGGCTAGGGGTATTACCACAGTGAGCAGAGGGAAAAGGGTTCAAAGCGGCAGCCGAAGAGGAGAGAGAGGGTTCCCACTGAAATCACCTGATCCCTGTATGCAGATTTACTTCCTCCACTAAGCCAGCTCACAGGAAAGGAGCGGGAGGGAAACAAACTCTGAGGAAGAGGGGGATAGAGGAGAGGGGGGGGCTGGAGGCTGAGGCAGAGGCCAAGAACCTCAGAGTGCGTGTGGGGGGCGAGGAGGGGGGGGGTTCCAAACATGGCACCCTAGCCTAGGCACCGAAACAAAGCACAGATCAGTGGGCACCTCTGCCATCTTCTCTAGCTGATCCACCTGCTCTCGTTTCCCAGCCCTGAGAGCTCACCGGCGCCCCAGTCAGAGCTGACCTCCACAGTGCCTGCGTGTCCTTTACACGCGGTTCAGAAACAGGATTTCCAATCGCCTTTCTGTGTACTCACATACGCACACACACGCATATGCACACACAGGTTCACACACACACACACACTCACACACACGGATGGATGCACTCACACACATACACGCTCACACACACGCACACACACATACACACACAAATGTATGCGCAAAAGAGGCTCTGCTGTTTCATGCTCTATGGTGTAAAGAGAAAACTATGCTTAACGAAGCAACTTGGTTTGATTCCCAGAGCTAGTATACAATAAAATTAAAAGCCAAAAATAGTAACATTTAGCAAAGAATGAGAGATTTAAGCAAAAGAGTATGGGCCGCTATAAGGCCATTGCTTCCCTACATAAAAAATAAGAAAGTATAGTTTTAGCTGGCCTTAGCTTTTCCATTTCTATGATTTCTTAATCATAGTTTACGGTCTTTGCTCTAATATTACTGAGGGTGACAGAACCTTATCCAGTGAGATCCTAAGACAGAGAGCCTAATCTCCACAGCGTTATTAGGCAGATTGACCCAAATGTTCCTCACGCCATTACGCAGTGTCCTGCTCCCCTGTGGAGGGGGGGGCGTTTCTAAATGAGGAGCTGGGGGTTCAGCATGGCTGGGCACTGTACCGCCCCTGTCCATTCTGCCTAAAGGAGGGGACACACCCCATATTCACACTGCCCTGTCCCGTACACGCCTGCCACAAGACCCTGGGTACCCAATGGGGCATACAAGCACACACGCAGACACAGACACACACGCGCACACACAATACACACACATACATATTGTACACACACTCCACACACACACATACACGCACACAAACTCACACAGACACAGGCGCACACACACAATACACACACAAAACAGTTTGCATGACTTTTCCCTGAAAATCGTGGACAAGCTTTATGCTCAAGTCGATGAAGAGCACATTATCACATCTAAAAATTATCTTAACAAAATCCAATTTTCATTCAATTTCAGACTTGCGCATGATTACGTGTTTGACTGCTACCCACTCTGTAATTAGTGCAATTTGCACAGTTATTAGGTCAGTGGAATTAATTGCAGAAATGGAAAGAAGCAGTCTCTTGCAGGTCAAAACGACACATTTGAGACAAGCCAGGTTTTTAATATCCGTGAAATCAAAAGGCAGTGGCATTTTCCCAGAGCTTGAATCCTTACTCCGTTAACAATGGCATATTCATCTTTGATGCCTATTTCAACCCCCCCCACCCCCCCCCGACCCCATCATTTCTGTTTTCATCAAAAGCAGGCCGTGCGTTCGATTGCTTGTGTCCTGTTCCTTTCGCACCTCTCATAATGTTATTTTAACAAGAAACATGGAAGCAATTAGATTTTTTTTTTTGTTCTCCGCGTTTTATTTTTCAGAAATGGCTACCACATTGGTGTCCACGCGGAGAGTCACCCACAGGGCGCAAAGTAGGAGTGTCCCGGGGTGGGCGGGGGGGGGGGTTGGGTGAGGAAGACAGACCCCGGGGCCGCGGGATCCGGTCGTAGCGCACCGACGGAGCGTGTGTGTGTGACAGCCTGAGTAATCTCCCAACACGTCAGATCACACACACACCACTCCGCGGCCAGAGGAAGAAAAATAACCACTCCTCAAAGAAATAAATATCCTGACGATTCACACTTCACCTCTTCATTCCCCCCACCCCACCCCACACACACAAAAAAATGAGGTTTAGGGAACAAGTTTATGGCTGGGGCTCTTAGGCCTGAGCAGACATCCTTAAGAAAAGCTGATTTGCTTATAATCATTAAGAAATGTTGGTCTGGTTTTCAAAAAAAACATTTCAAGCTACTATGCAACAGATCAGGTTCCTATAATCAAAAAATAGCTCAAAAAACAAGGCAGCCCCTTCACACAGTAGCTCAAAATTTCTGCATATGACAATTTTAATAGAAATGTAAGAGACTCACTAACTCAGAAAGAAAAGAATCTGCATTTTAAAGCAGCTGCTGAAGAAACAATTAACAATGTGTCAATAAATTGTCTAAAGAAATTACAGGGAATAGCAGAAACGCAGCCCTTTACATAGTAGCTCAGGATTTCTGGAAACAGTCTATTTAATGGAAATACATAAAAACCTTAAGAGCAAACGACAAAAACGCTTTCACGCCGGATCCCTCGACGGACAATAAAGAGGCCTCTTGATCGCTGCTGCCCACTTCACATAAACCCCGGTACCATCTGCGCCGGGCGCACCCGCGGCCCCCCGAAAACGATGTCAGGTGACTGGCCGCCTTCCCAGCAAAGCGCGGAGGACGGCGGGACGCCATTGGCTGGGAAGGGGCCCCCGGCCCGAGAGCGGGCTCGCGAGCCAGGACCCGTCCCCGCGTTTTTCAGGAAGGATTACAGTGGCCACTTGTTCCGCGGGCGAGGAGTCATTACAAAGCGACACTGGGCTCGACTGTGCCGGGGAAAAAAAAAATCTGTCACCGGAGTCCGGCGTGAGTGGCAATCCAAATTGAAAAAGTCTGCCACTAGGAGAAGGGGGGGGGGGGGGAGGAAGAGGAAAAAAAATGTGGTCATCAGTCGCTGGCAGCCGATCTAGGGAGGAGATTATTGGACGGCAACACTGCAACAGATGTCTGATGAGTGTCTATTAACCTGCTTCCTACATCTTGTAGTCCTGGCTGTGGTGATTTCAGACGGCGAAACCTTGTCCGGCCCAATAGGAGGGGGCTCGTAATCCCCAGAAAAATATTGCAGTCCCCTCTCTCCTGATTCGCTGGGCCTGGCGTGTTGGCAGCGCTGTTGCCGGGCGGAGACGTAACAGCCGGGCCCCTGCCCCCTCGGCCGTCCCTCGCCCCCCAACCCCCGATCGCTCGCCGAATTTCGGCTCCGTCGGCGCGGTTGAAAGCGCGGACGTCGTCGAGCGTTCTCGAACCCCGCGGCGGGGGAAGGGAGGCGGTTCCGATTCGCCGCGCGCTCGCGGTGCCATGCCGAGCGAGCTCTGACGCTATCCCCCGCGGAACGGTCTTTGGCTCTCTGAGAGGTCGTGAAGAGTTCATTAGTTTCGAGTGGGATGTTGACCATCCATCCATCCACCCATCCATTATCTAACATGCTTATCCTGGGCAGGGTTGCCGGGGGTGCTGGAGCCTATCCCAGTGTGCACTGGGCAAGAGGCAGGAATACACCCTGCACAGGTTGCCAGTCCATCGCAGGGCACACACACACACACACACACCATTCAATCACACACTCATACCTAGGGGCAATTTAGACTTACCAATTAACCTAACCGGCATGTCTTTGGACTGTGGGAGGAAACAGGGAGGGATGTTGACCAAAAGACCAAAATCTGGACCAAAAGACTGGCGGACATCACAAAAAGTCTATTTTGTTCAGCTGATCAGCTGAACCAGAATGGTGATCAAATGTGCAATCTGTGCCACAAATTCCACCCCTGCCACCAATGCTCACAAATGCCTTGCCCCCTCACACAAATTTTACACTCTGCCTCACTCCCCCAGAATTCCAAATCTCTCCCCAAATAACCAACCTGGCACCAATTTCCCCATCCTATTTGAGTCCTTGTCCCATCCAATAATGCTACTCATGCTCAACCTTCAACCAAGTCTCTAAACCCCTCCGGAGTGGAAGAGTAGCAAGTGCAAGAATGAGGGGTTGGTAAAGAACTTTTCTGGAAATACAACTGCTGATTTAGACACAGCAAAGTTACATGCTTAAGATAAATAAATGAGGAGCAAATAAGAATAATGCTAAATGCAACAAGACCTGTAGGGTTTTTCACCATCCTTCTATGAACACAACTCTATTAATCAGAGAATTATGGTACCTTTGCACAAAAGCTTCACTGCATCATAGTGGACAACAACCAATAACAACTTTTTAAAAACCAAAATATACTTTATAATCTCGGGCTACATATGCCTAAAAAACTGAGAATTAAGGAAAAACTAAAAAATATACCTTTTCTCCTCACTTTCTAATTTTTTCATACTTTCTTTCCTACTTTGTTTCCAACTTGCTTTCTTTTTTCTTCACCCCAACCCCAGTTGAGCTGTTTTGGAAAGATGCCCATTTGGAATCCAAGCCAACCCCACCCAGTCACAAAAAGCACATGGCCACTAACTCACACAAAACCTTCTTTTTTTTGCTAGCAGGCACTAGCCATGACCTTAGATGATACGCCTGGCTTACAGCAGTGCTCGCAGTGGAGCTGTGGAATCAGCGCTAAGCTCCACATCTGCTCCCGCATTAGACGCGCACGAGGCCCAGGGCCACACGGCCTCCGACTGAGCCAGCGCCAATCGCGGTGATGTCACCGTGACCCCGCCCACTCCCTCCCACCTCGCCCGCCTCCAGTCGGCCCTCTGCCACGGGGCCGACCTTAAGGAACAAACGTACGCTCCAAATGTACGGCGTGACCACAAGAAGGACGCAGAGTGGGGGGGCGGGCAGGGGGGCGCGGCTGGATTGAGGGCGTCGTTATGCCGAACAGCTGTTGTTTCGCTGGGCGCACGGGGCCTTCCTTGGCAGGTGATAGCCATCAGTGCCCTTTCCGCTTTGTTGAAGCGCCCAGCCGTACTGCAGTGGCTGCGGTTTCAGGAACTTGTAGAAACTGAGAGGGAGGGTGAAGGGTGGGCGATGGGGTGGGGGGGGGGGGGACTGCCTCGCTCTGTCTTCGCTTGTGGGCTGACTTTAATGAAGAAATCAAATTCAGCCGAGCCTCCGCCAACCGCCGTCCCGCGCCTCTGATCTTTCTGGGCCTGGCTGAGAGGTTCAGAGGAGGCGAGGGGGGGGGCAACCCACTTAAAACGAGAGGCGGGGGGGCAAAGAAGCAGTCCATTACAAATTTATCAAAAGAGAACTGACATTGCGAGGCTTGGATACAGCTCTTCTGAACTGCTAAAGACCCAGTTCATGCCTCTGTGGCTTTAGTTCAAGGGTTTAAAGTACACAGTTTCTCTGCTGGGGTGGGTCAAACAGGTACACCCAATTGGGGGGGGGGGGGGGGGAGGGTATCAAGGAATTGTTGCTGTTTTTCCCACAGTTTTCATTTTCTCCAGTCCATATAAGGCTTTGTCACTTTGCAGCAAGGATGTATTAAAGTCAGATTGCAGGAAAGTCTGCAAACAGGCTGCAAAGGATTCACTGTTAATCCCACATTCATTAAAGGCCACAGTGTTGCTAGCCGGGGTAAAACTGTGTGTGTGCGTGCATGTGTGTGTGTGTGTGTGTGTATGTGTGTGTGTGCACAGGTGCATGTGTGTGCACGGGTGTGTGTGTGCACGTGCATGTATGTGTGCATGCATGTATGTACGCGTGTGTGTGTACATGTGTGTGTGTGTGTGCAGGTGCATGTATGTGTGCATGCATATGTGCACATGCATGTGCAGGTGTGTGTGTCTGTGGTGCGTGTGTGTACATACAATTGTGTGTGCGTATGCATGTGTGTGTGTGTGTGTGTGTGTATGCGTACGTGTGTGTGTGTGTGTGCGTATGGGTGTATGCGTACGTGTGTGTGTGTGTGTGCGTATGTGTGTATGCGTACGTGTGTGTGTGTGTGTGTGTGTACGTGTGGTGGAGCTCAATAACAGTCGATTCAATACGGAAAGCTGTTTTGCGCCACCCAAGAGAAGAGGCTCGGATGTGTGGGAAGCTCTCAACAGAGCTCCTCCGTCCGCGAACAAGACATTCCTTGTTCCCGGTTTACGGCGCAGGCAGATTAAGATGAATCGAGGCCAGCTTAGTGACTTTCGGGGAGAAGACAAAAAAGAGCAGAGAGCTTCTGATCAATAAGGCTTAGGGAAGGAGGGAACCGGTCTCCTCACACACTCCGAGGGAAATCTGTTCTCCAACGCTTCCTCTCTTTAAACCGCCCAAAGTCACAAGGGCAGGAATGCAAATTTAGAATAACCAATAAAGGACACAAGCCGAGGGAGAGCACTGGGCCAATCAGATGTTTTTTTCCTCGTTCAAACGCCACATTTGATTAAAAACAACCGATAAATTCAGCTGCAATGTATTAGGAGATTGGCCGAACACGCCTGTTTAGTAAGAAAGTTAAAACTCACATGCAAAAGTTTTTTGTTGTTTTTTTTTTACTTTTCTTAATGCCAAACACAAAGCCAGAGAGTTTACTTTTCTTCTCAAACTTCCTCTCCATCCCGTTTCCGTGTTGTTTAATCCATTTTAAATTAAGCACGGAATAAGCAGAGGAACTTCCTGAGGAATCACACACGCTGCACATTTTGCAAGCGCAGGACTGCTTATCAAACTGCTCAAGGTTTCTGCCTGAATGAGTAATGGCACGCACGGCACGCGTGTACACTGCGGATCAACACTGACATTTAAAGGGCATCACTCATTCTAAAAACCGACCGACTGGACGTATCCGTGCGTAAGTGCAGTATGCGTTTATGTGCACTTGTATTTCACAGAACACATATGTTTACACATGAATACATGTGTGCCCGTGCATGTATGCGCACACGGACCTGTGCATGCACATATATGCATGTAAGTATGCATATGTATATTTATGTATGTACACATACATAAATATACATATGTAAGTACACATATGCATATGATTATATTCCATAGACACAGATACATGTATGTATGAAAAAGTGTGCATGCATGTTCCATCACATATAGACACATGTAAACAATGCATGTATACCTGCATGTAGGATGCCTAGGAAGCCTGACAGCATCAGGCAAAGGGACTGCCGATAACTAGCCTTTTGGCTAACTAGGCTACATTTACATTTGTTTAAATGTTGATTAATGTACATTGTCCCTTTTCAAATAAAGAAAATGAAAATAAAAATGTATGTACTGTATGTACTACCGTAGATGTACGAATGCATTTTTTTTAGGATTGCATTTTTACCCTTATCCAATAAGGTCCTAATACCCTCCTGTGGCCCCCCCTTAAAAGGGACACGGTCCAGAAGAAGACGGCCCCGCGCGTCTTTGTCCCGACGTTCGCAGCGAACGGGCGGAATCGCTGGGGTTAACGTCGCAATTATAATGCAAAGCTTATTATCTGAAACAGGGATCGGATACACTTTCCTTCTAATAATATATCGCATGCCTCCAGTTAGGAGGACGTCTTTTAAAAACTAATCCCTTAAGAGGTCCCCGCCAATAATGAACTTAATGGAAATTAACACACTGTGAATCCGAGCGGAAGCAGCGGCGACGGTTCCATAAATCTGTTTTTTTTTTTCTTTCTTTTTTTTCTTTTCACCGATTGGCCCGCTCTTGGAAAAGAAAAAAAAAAAAAAAAGCAAAGATATAATAATAAAAAAAATATTAAAGTTCTCGCCGCGCAAGTTTGTAAATAGTCGTTTTAAAGAGGCTTTAATGATGAAAAGGTAATAAAGGCTAGATGGCTTGTTTCTGCCCCCCCCCCCCTCCTCTCCTCTCTCTCTGGAGCCTTCCAGCTCACCTTGTTACTAGCGCTTTTAAACAAAGGCGTATCTGGGCGCCGTGGGCAGCGGTGACCCGCGTGTCTGTTAACATGAACCCTGCTCGTTCTTCCGAGGGGTCGGGAAGCCGGGTCGGCCCGGCCGGTTGATAAGGTCAAGATTAATAACGCCGGAGAAAACTCCGGATCTGCGCAGGGTCGCCGTCGTCCGGAGCAATTACGCTCTGGACGTGCGCAAACCAGCGGCTCCGAGGGCGGGGAGGGCGGGGGAGGGGGGCGCCCCGTGGCACAGCATTACGGACAGCCCTCGTTTGGCTTAATGAAAACTACGACCGGGGGGACCCGCCAGCCGACCGGCTGACTATCAACCGTTTTCGTTTTTTTATTTTATTTTATTTTTTTGTGAGGATTGTTTTTGTTTTTTTTTCGTTTTAAGGAGCCTGTAATGTCGCTCCCAGCTGTACGCTCGTTGACATTAATATGCCAATCTGTCGGCCTCTCCCGCGCGATATTAACAGCAAAAATTTATGGATATGGCACCCCAGCGTCAAACACAAGAATCCCAAACCTGCGAGTTAGTATTGTATGGAACAAAAATTGGTTTTAAGACATTCTGACATAAATACAGCCCAGGGTGCTATTTCTGCGCAGTAAAATTAAGCCAAAAACAATCTCTGAAATTTTCCGTGGAGTGCTATTAATTCTATAATTAATTCCATAATATTAATTAATTTAATAAAATCAAATGCCATTATAGGTGTGTTGGCTGGTCACGATTCATTGAGCATATCGGATTCGCTTACAGTTGCTTTTGTTCCAGACGAAATCAGCGACGCTGGACAAAAATAAGCTATGGAATTTGCATAAGAGCAGCTGAGGGGTTCCTACAAACACATAAGGAGTCACAATTATGGAAGGGGACAGGCGAATTTCCCAAGGTTGCCCAGTCATTTCAAATTCATCACAGGTTGATTTGATTTCAGAGAGAAAAATATATTTACAAAATGGTTTCTTATTTCAGTGATGACACAGCATGGAGAGCAATATCAGACAGCGGTTTTCAAGGGATGAAGTTCTAGAACTGTCCGTGGGTCGTTGACTGCCACGTGTCACTACCACGCGTTCACCTGTGTAGTTCATCTGATTATCTGTGTAACCTGTCTGTGTAAGGTGTAGAGAGAGAGAGAGAGAGAGACAGAAAGAGAGAGAGAGTGAAAAGCAACCCGAAGAAATGCAGATGTTGTTAGCAATCCTCAGAGCCAATTATAATAACGGGGAAAACGAAGGTGCGCATTTTAATGATTTCGCTGGCTGTGCTGTTTATTAGCAGCGCAATTACTTTCCGTGACCCTCACCTATTCGCCCCCAACACTTGATGGGGGACCGTGGAGCTTAACAAGAAAAACACGCATGCACACACACACACCGACGCGGCCCCAACGCGGTGTATTCTAATAAAACGGGAAATATTTCTCGTTACTGGCTTTTTTTTTTCTATATAATGCTTTTATCGCCTTTTCTCCCCTCCTTTTCATCAAAGCTTTTGTACCATTATGACATCCATTGTAGCACGTGTGAAATAGCCTACATGTAAAAAATTATGGTCTAATCTAAGGCTTAATGGCAAGGTATGTGTCATATGTAACCTTTATAACTTTGCTTGTCAGTTTTTTCCATTAGAGACCCCATAAGCAGCCCCGGCGTATCAGTCACGGACCGCAGTGACAGGTCTAACCTTCCCAAGTGGCTGGGAACGCCATCTTCACTGCCGCCTATTGACCAAAGCAATAACCCATTCTATACGGTGTATTAAAGCCATTTTCTACATGCTACCTCAGCACCATCCATTGTTCATGCAAGCTCCTGCTGACCACGGCAAACCTGTGCCCGCCGCTAAATTGCTACACTTTACACGGTTACACCAGTTAAGCAATAAGCCCCCAACTGAATTGTTTTTTTTTTCCCCCATTTTCAGACTGAAAGGCACAGTGATTATCTCAGGGCCACTCAAGGGGCAATTTTAGACTGTCAAAAAGGCCCCCAGAAGCGTTTCCCGCTCTTTAAAATATATGCTGACCGCCTGAAGCGCGCGTTCCTATTTTGTCATCGCCGTTTTCTTGATCCCATTTTTTTTTTCTCTCCCCATATTAATTTCCGTTCTTTATTTATTATATATATATTTTTTTAAATCCCTTTTGTTTGGGAAAGGTGGCGGGCGGTGTAAGGCCGTTTGCAGAGTAAGGAATCCGCTCCCCTGCTCGCGGTGTCAGAGGTGCCGTTCGAGCCGGTGCTGAGATCAGCGCTGCGGGAGAGACCTCGTGACAAATGAGTCCAATCTAGGCAGCGCGACCTTGACTTGACCCTGACCGCGGCAAACAATGGGGCAGGCTCAGGCGGTGGAAAAGATGTTCTGCACTAATAAACCTGAGTGTGGACACAGGTCAGTTAAGAGAGAGTGGAAAAGGAGAATGGAGGAGGGGGGTGTGTGTGTATGTGGGGGGGGGGGGGGGGTGGTGATTGGGTTGCGGTTCACGTCCTTTCAGGTGCGTGTTAATAATAAGACCCCCTCCATTTAGGCTCACAAAATGGCCTCCAGCAGGGCTGAGCGCAGGGGTACAGGAAACAGACTGCATTAGCGCTCTCATCAAAGCTAACGGATCCTTTGTGCGCGATGCGAACACGCATTCCATTTTCAGCTGCGGGCGCGTACAAAGGTAAGCGCGTAAACCACTGCTGTTTAACAACCTCCTCCCACAGTCACCCCCCGCCCCACGCCAGACCCCCGCTCCTGCCCCCTCCACCCTGCCCCTGTGAATGAGTGTGTGCATGCCAAACTCGGCGCTACACACACACACACACACACACACACATCAGAAAAGGTCCAGGAGCCGTGCTGGGTATGCAAATGAAATTCCCCTTTCCTTATTTTCACCTTTCCCACCCTGCTGACATGGCAATCCCTCACATTTAATTCCCCCCCCCCCAACCCCCCCCGTCCGCCCGCCATCGTTATCATCCTGGGCTCCCGTTGAACGCTGGGCACTGGCCATTATGAAGGGCCGGGGTGGGGGGGGGGGGGTCTAATAGTCTGAATTAAGCAAGCTTTTGCTCACTGCAGCTGGGGTGAAGAAAGTGTTCCTTTTTCTTCTTCTCTAAAGTGCGTGGGAGACCACGGAAAGAAAAAGAGAGAGAAAGTCAAATCACTGATCGCATTTTGGCTTCAGCGACTTAAGCTGACTAAGCAACTTTTGGCTGGAAAAGTTAAACTGACCCCCCCACCACCTCCCCCACCTCCCCATCCGCACGGAGCAAGGCCATTGGATGTGATCGCTGGCGTATGATCTGAATAGAAAGAGTAGATTCAGCGCGGGCCCCCAAGGGCTTCCTGGATGGACAGGTCAGGCTGCAACCGCTAACCGCCGAAATGCTTCAGAGAGCAGGTTAATGTTGCTACGCACCGGCTACCTGCAGGAGCAATCGTGTGGTGAAAAAAGGCTATTCACCGAAGAAGAAAAAAAAAAAAAAAAAGAGAAGTGCTTTGTCTGTCCCTGCCCGGCTTCGCAGGAGCCACGAGGTAAATAAAGACCCCGTATCCGGAGAGCGGTGGATTTTTCCAGGGGCCGCCTCAGCGTGTGGCGCGCATCTTGTTCACGAAAGTTTGGGGGAACTTTGCGGCGAGCGTCGGGGAGGGAAAATGCTGCGTACGGCAAAAAAAAAGAAAGAAAAAAACACCCCTGAACTCTGTGTGCGGGTCTGTGAGCGGGGATTAGCCCGGGGATTGTCCGGCTCCAAAGATGAATGCTCTTGTCAGAGCAGAGCAGAAAAGAGCCCGGGTTTCGCGAGCCAAGAGGCAGACGTGTGTGGATTTATGGCCCGGGCTCGGCGAGGAGTTTATCACAGATAATTACGTAAGAACGCGCTGGAGAAAGGAGCGGGCCCTCGGCTCGACTCGTCGGGGGGAAAGCTGGCCGCGGTCACGCCGGCCTGCGTGACCCGCCCCCCCTCCCCCCCGCCCCCCCCAACTCCGTCCGCAGCACAGCTCCCGGCGGGCCGGCGGAGGGTGCGAGTCCGGGCCTTTCGTGCCGTGCTCCGGTAGCGGCCGCACTCCGGCGAACCGTCTGCCGCTTCCTTACCGCGCTTTGAGCCGAGAGGCCGCGTCCGCCATTCCGTGTCTTTCACCTCACCTGTAGGAAACGCTGCCATCTTGAAGAAAGAAAAAAACTGTTTGTGTTTTTCTCCCACGCACAGTAGGCCCAAGCATAGCTAAATGCCCCAGAAACAAACAGGAGCTGAGTATGGCTGCAGTACAGGCCTGGCAGAGCATCACCATGGAAGATACCCCCAACATCTGGTGATGTCTATGGGTTACAGACTTCAGACAGTCATCGAATGCAAATGATTTACAACCAAGTACTAAATGTGATTACTTTATTTCAGATTATGTACATTTTTCCCCAGTTATTTTTTCTCCTCTACAATGGGGGAACTATGTATGAAATAGTACTGTAATGGGGTTGTAATTCCTATATGGATCACCCAATATGGACGTAAATAACTTAATTATAAATAAATTAAATAAATAAATTAACCTGATATTCATAGTTTCATTTCAAATCCAATGTGCTAGAACCAAAAAAAAAACAAAAACTGTGCCACTGTCCCAATGCTTTTGCATTTAACTGTATTACTACAAATGTATGTACGCATGTATGTATGTTGGATTATTTCCAACATGTATTAATCCCCCGTGAAAGAGAATGATGGTGCCTGATCCCGCTGGTGAAATGTGCTTTCTGCAGCCAGCTAGCATGGCGCTGGTCCAAGCCAGAAAAATTGAACGCGATTGACCTGTCGCCCTGAGAAACATTGCTTCTAACGGCAGCGCTAGTTGGAGAAAGAAAGAAAAAACCAGTGAAAAACAATATGTGATATTCTTGGTCCGGACCAATACTGCTGGATCACTCAGCAAAAGCCCAAATGAACTGTGAGCAGCGTGCTAGGAAATAAATAAAAAAAAGAGAAGGGTGGAGAAGGCATGGCGTTACGAAATGAGACATCACAAAGCCGCAGAACGCAGCGGACGCAAGACGAAGGCGGGGTTCCAAGACAAGACCAGCCGCTCGCTCTCTTCAGCGGCTGAGCAGGGGCAAGGAGGCCCCAGTCAGGTCCGGCGTGCGGTGGCAGAGACAGCACAGCGCCGACCCTTTGACTGCTGGAATCCTCTCCTAAGCGCTCATCACAGTAAATGAGGAAATAAAAGCACGTCAAAGCCACCGCGGCGCCCACAGCGCTAAGTGAACAGGGGGGGGACAGGTCTTTGCGGCGCACATTTCCCGAAAATGAGAAAATGCTCAAGCGGCCTCCTGCCAGAAGTAGGCCTCCCCCCCATTCCCCATTCCCCATCCCCCTGCCCCCGTTCCCCCAACGTTCCCAACTTCTATTTCACCCCACAGCTCCCAGAGATACAGGCACTCAGACAGGCAGGTAGTGCGGGCGGGCTAATGGCTTGTTCTGTGGTTAGAGCGGTTGGCGGTGCAGAGTGGCTAACGGGGAACGGGTGCGCGCGGTTCGCCATCGCGCTCGTTTTCCCCCGCGCCCATTAACGGGGGGGAATGATTTCTGATCAGCGCCGGGGCCCCCGGGGGCCCCCGAATCGAGGGGGTGACCTCGGGGTGAACGGCGTCGTATCGCGGCCCCCCCCCGGCCCGCGCACCCATTCGCTCTCAATAAAGATCATTATTTCCACATTTTTACAAGCGCTGCCGCGATATGGCCTTTCGCCGTAAGAGGGAAGAGAGAGAGAGGGAGTGGGAGTGTGTGAGAGGAGAAATAGAGAGAGAGCGAAAGAGAGGAGAGTGTGGAGAAAGAGAGGGAGAGAAAAGGAGAGTGAGGAGAAACCGAGAATGAGAGGAGAGAACGGTGAAAGATGAAGAGAGAAAGAGAGAAGACAGCAGAGGAAAAGGGGAGGGTGTGGAAAAACTGAGAGGGAGAGAGAGAATGTGAAGAAACAGAGGGAGAGAGAAAAAGGAGAGAATGGAGAAACAGAGAGAGAGGAAGAGAGGCATATGCGTTGTGCAACTGGCTAAAATGTGTGTAAACGATATGACTGCAAATGGAAATATAGCAATCAATTAAAGCAAACACCACTATATTTGTTTATTGATTCATCCAGTGAGCCAGTGACTGAAAAAATATCCTTGCTACTTGCACACATGCAGAAGCAGATGACCATCAGACCCACACATGCCAACATCTTGAGTGAAGGATTTCAAGGCAACTTTCGCAACGTGCTGTAATATGACTGGAAGGTCTGAGGAATCAGGAACACGTGAGTATGTGCGCCTCCACATCTGCCGAGCCGATTGTGTGCATCCGTGTGTCTCTGGAACCACTGAACATGATTGCATCTAAATAATGGCTAATTAGGCTCAGTAACTGCAGCTTTCCTACTTTTCAAAACACCCGCAGGAAACATGCCCACACTCAAAGTGACACACGCGTTTCCTATTAGTCAAAGCACAACCAAACTTGTTTATTTGAGGCAGATTTTCCAGCAGTCGCTCTGGAAATCAAATTTTCACTAAATTCACAGTGCGGGCAAGATGTGCGGCACAGGCCGCATGGCGGCTGACTCTCAAACCCTTTACCATTCCTGCTGTGGCACCTTCTGAGCTTCGACCCCTTCTCTGTTAACCCTCCTCTCCTTTCGACCCGTCTGAATAAAACAAAAAAAGGTGGAGCATCCCCCTTAAAAGGTTTTTTTAATCCAATGTGCTGCTGCTTGCTGGCCAACAGTGCAGCTCCAGCCAGAAAGGAGAGCAAGAGGTAAGAGATAACAGGAAGTGAGAGAGAACAGGAAGTGAGGCACGGTGCTTGAATGAGCAAGGTCCCTGCCACTTGGAATATCAGGACAGCCGGGGACATGCTCGGCGGAAAAACACAGTGTGAAAACCGGTGCTGGTGTCAGCTTTCCAATCATGGGTGTACGGAGGAATTTGTGGGTGGACCGGGAGGAGGTTACAGTCACGGACATGGAAACAAAACAGGAAACAGGAAGGAGGAAGAGAGTGACCTCGCCTTTGGCAGCACTGAGAGGGAGGGGAGATTGATACGCACTTGCCACCCCACTTCCAGACCTGCGCGTATCAATAGCTTTTCAATTCACTCACGCTTAATAAACAAGGTCAGAAAGCAATTTGCGTGACGGCACGGAACAAATAAAACAGGTTGACTGTAAATTAAATAAGAGGAACAAAGCAGGGCTTCCAGCTAAAGATAAGAAGGGCATGGGGTAGTGGGGGGGGGATTTCACATGAAAGCTCATTTTAAATAACATCAAGCTTTGCAATTTGACTAATTGGAATACACTTGCTCTATATATAGAATTGCCATTAGCACTCACTTTGTTTTGCAACAAACTTTTTGTATGCCTCCCCCCCCACCCCCCCACCCCCAAAAGCCCCGGTTTTGATAACTCAACAAGATTAATCAAAAATTATGCTAAATCCATTTTTACCCATTACAAATGGCAATTGTTACACCTAAATGTTTTTTGTTCCTTCTACCCCAAATGCCCCCCTCCAAACGCTCATCCACCTACCCTTCCCTGGGGGTAGTAGATTATTTTTACAACAATATTTATTAACGCCAAAGCGACTTTGCTCCACGGTGATTACACAAATCATCTCAGGCTCCTCCATTTTGTCAGCCTTTGGAAGGATTGCTCCTGATCGATTCTATGAGGTGAAAGGACTATACTGTTTTTCAGGTCAGGCACATGCTGGCTTCCTGCTAAAAAACCAGCATCATCATATCCAGACCCAATTACTGGTGTGGCAGGGCACCCCAAAATAAAGAGTGAGTCATCTGTTCTCAGAGGTCTGGCCCAAGTTTGAGAGTGTTGTGCATGTCTGCAAGGTCTATTTGCATTATTCGTTTAAAGAAGGCTTTTTGGAATGTTTTTTTCAAAATTCTTAGTGTTCTAGAACTCCATTGCTTTCAGTTACCAGTCGTGCTTGTTACAACAGCATTAGAATGTGCAGTTAAGAACATTCTAATCACATATTTGTGATCTCACATTTTAAAGGGTTTAATTCATTTTATGCATTCCACAGCACTAAGGCCACCATTCAGTGCCACTGCTATGTGCTTCAAGCCAGCGAGCTTGATTAAATGCGTTACCGAACGGCAAGGATAAAGCACACTGTTGCTGGAACTTAATAAATGCCAAAATTTCTTGAATCAATCAGTCAATTGAAAAGGAAACTAACACAGGAAAGAAATCATTTAACCCAGTGCAGGCAGAAACTGCACAATCCCACGTCCCCTTTAAAAAATGAATCTTGAATTTATTTCCCGAATTTATTTATTTCTTTAAAGTCCTAATGTTGGACACTGAGACTTAAAAAAAAACACAAAGCACTAAACTGTATTTAGAGGAGACTCTCAGGTGCTCAAACATCATAATCCCAGGAAGCGCTTTGACCCGGGTGCTTACCGTAAGACAGGTCTCAGAGACAGAAGCCTAATTAGACACCCGAGGTGTACCGCACAGCCCGGCGTAGCGCGCCTCGCCTCTCCCGCCCCGGTTTCCTCAAATTACCCGCTACCCTGGGCCGGCAGGGGGCGAGGAGACGGGCCGCTCCGGTCCCTTCCCGCTCAAGGTTACCGCTACGCGGGGAGCCCGGGGCCCGGAGCCTCATTTTTCTGAGTTAGCTGTCACGGGGGGGGACGCTCCTCGCGGTCACCGGACGCTTTTATTAGCGAGCGTTCGGACCCGCGCGGCCGAGGAGGTGTCACGCCTCCCTCACCGGGCGGGGTTTTTTTTTTGGGGGCCGGAGTTGACAAGTCATATTTTTCCGAGGTATTCTCAAAAGAAAGAGGGAAACAGTTTATTACTGTTTAGCAGTATCTGTCCCCGCACTGAGTAATGAAGCGCTCCGGGTCAATATTTTACACAATGATGCATTTTGGGAAGCATACCTCTACAGGGCATCGCAGAAACAATGGATGTCATAACAAAGCGAGTTATGTTATTAATCTTTCCAGGCTCCCTAATCAATCTGATTCTTTGCTGGCAAACAGCGCAATATATTATGATGTTAAACGAAAGACCATATTTCATAGCAACACAAAGCTTGGCTCAAGGATGATATCTTCTTCACAAAAGTAAGCAATACGTAATGAAAAAATACCTATTGTACAGGAAAAAGCCTCAAGAATCCACAGATTAAACACTGGATAATTTCTCTGTGTGAAACTGCGCGTGTGCAGGTATGTGTGTACATACTGTAAATATGTTTGTGTGTGTATCTATGCATGTGTATGTATGCAAATATCTATGAATGCATGAATCTATTTGTGTGCGCATTATGTTCTTCTGGGCACACTTTCACTGACCGCCATGCTACACAAACAACTTAAGGTGGACAAAAGCAGACCAAATGCAAAATTTAAAAAAAACTATGGATTCAAAATCAAACCTGGGGTCTGTCCAAGCCATTTACAGTGTAGACGACAGAGGTTCTGTGCAATTGGCCGCTGGACAGAGAAAATGTGCTCATCAAGCATTATTTCAGAGAAGGGGGGTGGGGGTGCCATGGTAACTACCTGGAAACATTTTAAAAATCTGCGTGTTCTGTGAAGTCATACTTTTGAAGCTGCGGCAGAGAAAAAAAAAAAAACTAAAATACTGCAGTTCCATTTTGGAACCATCGTTCTCTCGTAATTATTCCGAAACTTTGATTTTTCTTTTGCTGTACGCAATCAAGGCCAAAATCGATTTCGGGGAAATCAGAAATCAAATGGCTCTCACCACTTGCCAGCAGTCCACTGGCGTGCATCGAGGAAAGACTCGTCCGTCATTACTTAGTTTCTCTTTCAAGACACAAACACCAACAGTCTGTGCTGTTGAGTCTGCCAGAATGGTAAACCATAGTGAAGGGATGCCAGGTAATGTCCAATTAGCGTTAGCGCACCGTGATGCGTACTGCTGGCTTACAACGCATCACGTCCAAGCAGTTGTCATACCCGTTCCACTCATCCTCTGTCAAATTTGCTAACGCAACGTGATTTGTTTTCCCTGTCTGAGGTTCCATGAAGTTGAAATAAGACGTTTTCCCCCGACATAGACCGGCGCTCCGAACGTTACACAGATAGGCTCAATCACTTTCCAGCAGACATCATAATGACTGGCTTAGTGCTTTTCAATTTATGTCTTTCAGCAGCAAATTGATTTGGAAATAAATTTGCTATGTGCCATGGTTTACATTTGAACTTTCTTATGTATACAACATGACAGTATATACTGCGCGTGACACAGGGTTTGTGTACTTCATGTTACGCAAACCTTACCAAATACAAATTTCCACAGATTGTTGGAACACGTGCACTTGCAATGTGATCAAACACCTCTCTAGTTAATGGAAAATAAATACAATATAATTGCAGCATGCATACTGTACAATGACTTCAACCACATTGCATGAGAATACAAGCTGAGTACTTCATTAGACAGTTTGCCCATAAATGTGTGTGCGTTTGTGTGTACAGCATGCATGCGCACACACACACACACACACACACTCTAACAACACAAGGGATAAGCATTATTTTTCTTTGATATAGACCGCTGACTACTTTTTTATGCAGTGACTTACTGTAAATTAAACTACTACTAGGCGCCTCATTAATTTCACTGAGATGGTCACCCATTTTTGAACTTTAGAAAACCGAAAGAAAAAAATAAATAAAATAAACATTGCACGCACTTGCCAAAAATAAATAAAAGAACTGGAAAGAAGAGCGCGGACGGGGCCTGGGATGTCTTCTTTAAGCTACGGCGAGCTTTCCCCCCCGCCAGAGAGAGCAGGGGCAGATCTGAAGACTTTCTCCACGAGCTGCGGTTTCTGGCAGCGACACAGACAATCGAATTTTGGAAGTGGCGCGGAACGAGACAAAAGACGCGCGAGGCCGCCCCTTTCCCCTTTGGCGAGCGAGCTGCCCGAACCTCGGCGAATGTATTAGACGGGCAGGGTGCCCGCGGCGGAAGGGCCCCGGCTCCGCACTGTTTTTCCATCACCGTCGTCTCTCCTCGTGACCTCTGCCTTCTTTCCTGGAGCGGAGCAAAGAAGAAACTCTTTCACCGGGACTCCTCAGTTCACGGGCCTGCCTTGCATTCGCTTTTTTGTGCGCTATCGTCAGATCGTCCAGACATGAGCGTACAAGTACACCACTGCACTCTCTAGCACTGTCTCTGTTTTTAAATGAAATCTAACCTGCAATCCGTGGGCTTCTAGCATTAGCAGGTGTCTTATTTACAGTGCGGACAGTGCAAACAGATCAATGTGAAGTGAGGGAAGGGGGGGAGGGGTGAAACTGGAAAAGAGAAGCAGCGGTCTTTTAATGAAGTCAGCTCTGCAGAACGTTGGGTGTGAGCCAAAAGAGCAGCCCACAGTGCTGATAATTTGATAACATTATCGTGCCGGTTTACGCCATCTTCGCAAAACGCTGCTTCAAAATGTCAAAGATGGTGGTGGGCGGGGGAGAGAAGCTCTGCACCATCTGAATGTCCTTTAGCAACATCAGCCTCCACCTCCAGGTACGCTCCACCCTCCGGTGCCTGGACTCCACAGTAAATGGCCATTAAGCACGTGTCGTGTTCCGTGTTCATGGTGTCTGTGTCTGTGGGGGACCTCAGAGGGGGCCAGGGGGAGGGTGCTTATTGGTCCCACAACGCAGGGGTTCCAGAACGCAAGAGATTCTGGACCACGTCATCTCTGTCCACAAAACGTCCTCTCCTACAGGGGAATCGTGCCAACATAGATTCTAAATCAGGATATAAACCTCTGTATTTTTGTTATTTTTTTAAACCAAAGACTAGATTTAGAGGTGCGTGACAGCAATGTATTTTCCAGAGCCTTTCCCCAGAAAAGGGTGGAATCCCTAAGATTTTTTTTGGGGGGGGGGGAGACGTGCAGACAAAACAGACACGGTCAACCCGTGTCAGAACAATAAAACGAGCGTGTTACCCGCCGCGATAAATAAAGAGAGGACGGGGCAGGGACACGGGCGCGCGTGAGCGTGCATGAGCGTGCGTTCTCTCAGGTCTGCTCCATTTCGATCCGAGCGGCAGCAAAGGCTGCACGCCTGTCGGTCCGCGACTCGCAGCGGTGGGTAATAAAAAAAAAATCCGAGGCTCTCAGCTGGTCGCCACGGCGGCGACGCGACCCGTCCGTTTGCGACGGCGCGAAGGGGTCAAACCGACGGAAGATTGAATCCCCGTCGTTCGGAGCGCTGCCGGTACGACCCCGGCACAATCTAAGAAAGGAAGACCTCACCGCGGGCGTCCTGCCGTATTGGCGTTCGCTTTCGGTCGGTGGATCTGGAAGCAATAATCGCAATCACCGCTAGTGGTTACCGCGCCGCGGTGGCTCCACTCTGCCCCTGCTCTGCCCTTTGTTGTCATTATTTACTGCTCAGACGGACAACATGATAAATGTTGTGTCTGGCTTTTCTTTATTTGTGTTCCCTTTTCTTACTCAGGCTTTTATTTCCCTGGGAATGGTCTGGGTCACGGGCGGAGGCTGGGTTCTCTCCCTCTCTGCCTCTGCCTCTCTCTCTCTCTCTTTCTCTCTCAGCTGGGAAGGTGAGAGGGAACATGCGCGTCCGAAAATTCAGTTTGTCTCACTGTTACACTTCTACAGTACTATGACTGCGTGTGCATGTTATCGTTTCGTTTGTTTTGTTTTCTTTACTCAATGTGGGCATTAGAATTGCTGCAGGATATTCTGATTGGTTATATCAAAGGCTCTGTTGCTTGTGTTCACTTACAAACAAAGGTTTTGATGCATTGATGAATACACAAGTGAGAACGTTTCCTAATTCTGTTATGTCTTCATTCTGTTTTCTATATTCAGTCTTCATTCAGTTCAATGGATCAAAGGTTCAGTTTCAGGGAATACACTGGATTCTTGTAATCAGTTAAGATTGTGAAAAGATAAAAAGAAAGTCAAGAAAGGTTCAATATAAACAGAAATGAACTGACCCAGCAGCAATATGGATACAGTTCCATGGAAAATGTAAACAGAGATGCACAATACCAGCACAGAAGCACACATATACCATACACACAAAACATATCACACATGTACACACCAACAAACAAAAATACACTCATTAAAACATTTTATTGCTGCAGGCAGAACACATAGGCAGCATTGTTCAGATGCATATGCGTACTGTAAAACTCCTGCTAAAAGATCTCCATGTCAACATCAGCCAACTCTGGAGGGGATGGAATGAATATTACAAGCGTGCATTTTCAGTGCACGTTGCTTTCACTGCAACTTCAAGCCAGTCAAGGGCAGGTCAACTTATTGAGTTTGTGCTTTGGTAACAATATATCCCCTTCTCTAGATGTTATGTTGGCAACATTGGAACACGTACAGTATAACACATTATTGCACACAACAAAAGATACTGATCCGGATTCAATCAATACTTGTTCTGACCTTTGACTAAATGCAAATGTAACTTTTTCCTTCACACACACACACACCAATGTCATTTTAGCGATTGCAGAACGCTGCAAACATTTCTGTTGACAAGAAAATCCCATCCAATCTGGTCAATTAAAAGCTTAAAAGATGTTTCAAAAATGCACAGTTTATTAATCAGCATAAATAATTCAATCTCAGCACTCTCCAGATAAAAGAATAATGTAATAAATCAAGGTTTGGGCAGTCGTTTGGAGTCAACAAAAAAAAAAAAAAAAGTTTTATGTGAGACAACCAGATAAAAAGAATGCAATTACATGTAAGCCCAGCACGTCTGCAGTAAATGTCTTGAGTGTACAAAGATTAAACTAATTAGTTAATTTGTTTCCTTTGTGACTTCTGTGAATCAGCTTGTTTTGCAGGCATTAAACAAACGAAAGCATCGGGAAAAGAACATTCTCTTTCATTCTGAACATAGCATACACAGATCAGATAGAATGTCTTGGTTGAATACTGAGTGATTCTGGGATGCCTGAGAACTACAAACTCTCCTGACGATATCAAGATACCACTGCAATCGAACAAAACAAAACAAAACAAAAAGAACCTTCCAAATGTTGTCTTCAAATAAATTGATTAGATTGAAAACTTTGCGTTTGTACCTATTAATCTCTAAATGAAGTCTACCCAATGCTTTCCCACCACACCTCTAGTGGCCAAAAACCATAGAGAGAGAGACTGCAAAGCGTTTTCATTCGCAACGGCTAAGGGGCTAATCAGCTAACAGAGAGTTAACCGCCATGGGTCAAGAGGACTGAGTCAACACCACGATTGCAACCCTCAGCCCTTCTGCGCGGATCGATATCCGCAAACAAACGAGATCCCGAAGGGTTGCGCTGAGCCGCACGGAGAGGCGGAGAGAGGCCGCCGTTGGCCTTCGGCTCGATAGCGCAGGTGAGCGGGAGCACAGCGGAACACCTTTAACGCTTCATAATCATAATCGAAAACTAATGGCGCTCCGGTCGAAACCGAGGGCTCCCCGAGGGTTCTCCAATAGGACTACTTTTAACCGTCGTCTCGCCGAGAGATTCCTTAACGTTACTGCACGTGTGCAAAGAGTGACACGGGAAGGGGTGAGATGGAGAGGGTGGAGACTGTCGTCACCGAGGTTACAGTCACGTAGGGGAGACCGGGTTATGTCCCAATTTGTATTTTACAGTATGAATATGACACCGCTCGTTGTAATCGACAACAATTTCAAATGAACAACTTGATACTGTCTACTGACTTTTGGTGATGTTCATTTAATTCAATTGTTGTTGTGAAAGGCACACTTTGACTTCAAACAGAATGAGTTCAAAGGAACAGCTGACCCCATCCTCAGGGAAAAAGATGAGTTATGCATATCAGTTGATTTAAAAAAAGGAATGTTACTTAATTTACTCTATCGTTCAAAAACTACACAACAGACATTTATGTCATATGTTTATGTCTCTGCGGATTTTTCCCTTGTTTATGAAGATCTGGAAAAAAATGTTTTGCTGTTTTAACTAATCAATGCATCCTTGCTCATGATAACATATATTCACATGGACACGTGCATTTAAAAAAATCTAACTACGACAGTAACCAATCTGAAAATAGTTCCTTCATTTATAGCTAACCTAACCCTGAAAACAGTATATCAGCTCAAAAAAGAAATTGACTGTTTGACATCAGTAGCTACTCTCTTTTATTGATCTATTGTCCCCTGTAGTTAGTTTGTGCTTTAAAACCATTTACCACCGAGGTCGCAAAAATGAATGGGAGTGAACTGGGAGCCGGACAACCGAGAGGACAGTCAACAGGGACAGCTGATTTTGCTAGTATTCACACTATGCAAATACAATGGGGTAAGCTCCACAAAAATACTTGTATTATACCAAATGGAAATATCCCTTTAATCCTGTAAGGTGTGCGAGATCAAAAATATTTGATTAGAATGTTCTTAACTGAACATTCTAATGCTGCTCTAACAATCATTACTGGTAAGTGAAATCAATGAAGTTCTAGAACCCAGACTTATAACTTTAGAAAAGAAAACCAACTCGTCAAAGGGTTAACAAAGCTGAGCACCATTTTTACTGATCGCAGCCCCTGGACGTTGCATTTGGGGCCACGGAATGGGGCATGGGCCCCTGCACCCCAAATTTCTATGATCACATACAAGAACCATAAAGGCCTTTGCAGCGATGTGGGGAGGGTGCTTGATCTCTCCAGCTGTGGCGACACTGCCAGATGTTCAGCTGAACGCTTCCAAATTGTTTTCCGCCACCTTGTCATCAGTGAACTCATCAGGATTTACGGGGCTGATGAGATTTTAAGGGGCCCGGGCCTAAATACTGTTATTCACTGATGCGATGTGAACAAAAAATAAATAAATAACGCTAAGCAAACATTGTGCTCCCATGGAAACCATACAATTATCTCCATACTTGACTGGCATTTGGCCAATCTGGTAAAACGATGTGTAAGTGGGGTGATATTTTTACTATACACTGCCTATGAGTACATGTTGAGGTATACAGTGCTGTCACCCACTGTATCCAAACAATTAATACAAACGAATGTGAGAGGCCAATATGTCAATCAAAGATATGTTAAAACCTGCAAAAATGCTGGAGTACACGGCCATAATTCTAACCAATTAATTATAATCACAGTTCTAGTCTAATCTAATCACGCTAATGGTATTACACTGCTCAGTGCTGTATTTGCAGTTTATTTTCATTTCTTATAATTATGATGTGCTGGCGAATGTCAAAAAGAGCAAAACAATATGCAGCAATATTATAAATATGTTTTACACTTAAATGTGGTCAGCTGTTAAACAGGTCACATGAAAATCCATACAGTTCTCTGGTTGTTAATGATCCTTAAAACTACTGATTTCAGCCTTCTCTCCCTTTGCAGTAACAGAGCTATCTGATTCAATAAACACAGTCGATATTGATCTCGTAGCACTCAACGGTAGGCAGCCTCTTGCCAAGACTGCACAAGATTTATTGTAACGCCGCATGTAGTCCTGAATGAGAAACACATGCACATGCACGCATACGCACGCGCAAGCTCACACACAGACACACACACACGCACACACACACACAGACAGACGTTGAAAACCATCCACACAACAAAGTTTAAACACCCAACGATTTTCTCGTCAGCACCCTGCAACGATCCGCTTCGATCTCGCTCCTGAACCTCATTTGCCTGCACTCTTAAAATAAGATGGGAATGTTTTTTTTTTTATGCAATTACTTATATATTTTTTCCTCAGCCTTTCCTTCCTCTGCCCCCCCCCCTCCCCTCTCCTCCCCCCCCCCCCCATTCATTAAACTTAAGACAATTGCAGAAACCCGACAGCGATTAACCCGAAGGTAACGTCGGACTCACCCGCACACAGCCACGCTCCCGTCCTCCAGTGCAAACAAGGTATGCCTGTCCCCACAGGCCACCTGCGTTATCCTCTGCGACGGAAGGTTCCGGAACAAATGTGGCACCAGCTAGAAGCAAAACAAAAGTTACCGGTTGGGGAGCAAGGAGCACCCTCCGTGGCAGCCCAGTCCGGTACTTCCTCAGTTTGTGTCCACCCCCCCAAAAAAATCTCGTCCTGCCTTTAAGATCACAGCAAACCGAATTTGTTGTTGTTATAAAAAAAAGTGCCATATTTCCTTCGCCCGTGAATCCGCGCCGTACCCCGTGTCATGGTGTGCACGTGTGTGCGTGTGTGTGTGTGTGTGTGTGTGTGTGTGTGGCTGCCAGGGGTATAAAAAAAACACACACAAATAAATAAAAAATGAAAGGAGAAGAAAAGAAAGACTGGTTCCTCATCATGTGCTTGTTAGCTTGTCCAATCTATGGCAATCAGTGCAGTCCCTGGGGCTGAGAGACACGAGACGAGTGGAAAGGGGGGAAGCAAAGCTGAAGAAAGATCAATACCGCACGAGAAACAAGAAGTGTAGGCTATTTACTTTCCATTGATCTGATGCGGCAGGAGAAACACCTCGCGCCGCTATTAAATTGAGGGAATAAGTCTTCTGGAGGGGTTTTTTTTCCCCCCGTTTCTCTCACCTCAAGGTCACCGAGAAGCTAAAAACATCCAGGAACAAACACAAATAGATTGCTTGGGTACAGTAAAGTAATTAATCTACATTACAATGCCATGGGAACAGGCACTAACTACCCATCTTAAATGAAATTTTTTGCTCAGAGCTAATAGACCCGACGCAGTAAAGGCTCGAGCAGTGTGGCAAATAGTGATTAATATATCTGGGCCTCTCGCGGTATCGAGCCGGTCTAGAGCTTAGCCGGGGCTCGGACGAAATTAGAGCCGCGCAGCAGTTACTCGCATGCAGATCGGAGTTTCGCAACTTTTTTTTTCAAACGAACGCGAATTGAAACGGTACACAAGTGGATCGGCAGGCAATGGCTTCTACCATTTACCTCCTGAGTACTGCTCATTTTAATTGCCATTTACTTGCTTTTTTGCAATGGCTGAATCATATGTATACTTTTCCTAAAACGTTGATTAATGCAGCAGCCATCGAAAGCGGTTTTTTTTAAAGCTTTTCATTTGGATGGAGTGAGGTTGGTCCTCAAAACCTATTTGAGGGCAGGTCTACAGCACGTTAAGTGTAATTATAATGCACTGTGATTCAGTGGACAGGACCATTTCAGACCTGCGTGGTATTTTAAATGCAATGGCATTTATGAAACAAGTTTAATGGAAAGAATCACAGGTATAAATGGATTTTGATATTTATCTTCAAAAGTAAAACAAATCAATCAGCCTATATAGAATGCCACTTCCCTGACTCATTTTGATATTTCCTTCAAGTTTCAAATGCATTTAAAATATTAATTTATTTCTAGGTATGTATGTACAAAAATGCTTACTTACTCCACATAGCGTTAAAGGTTTGACAACTGAAGGTACAACAATGTTCTGGTATTTTTGGTTAAGTGTGTTGGTGGATATAAACTTGCATTTCATTACTCAAGATAAAGGGAAATGCCAACAGAATCCGGCATTTATGCAATTCTCAGAGCATTTTAAATATAGCTATACAAGCATGTTTCAGGGCCTTGGCTCCCATAGATCATATGCATATGAAATACAAGCAACTTTGGCAGAAAATCAGCCAAAACATCACTTTCTAGTCTTTCATTCTTTCAGTTAGCATAAAATGGCACAAGTTGACAGTCCCTGACATATTGTAAAAAAAAAGTGCACAGGGTAAATTACAGCCTCCAAAATATCACATAAATAACTTTGACTATAATATTCTATACAGGTTTGCATGGATATAGAAGCCACAGTCAGCAAGTGTAATTGTAAGTTAAATGGCCAGCCAAGCACCTAGCCAACTAACCAAAGTACGGCACACAGTCATACAAGACTGCCACCCTGATGTAATATTGAATGTAAGCTAACTGCTGAGACATAATGTCCTCTAATTTTTGTAAACCTTCCCAATTATTATTATGTCTAATTAACTACTACTTTTCAAAATTAGATTTTTTAATTCAATGCTGTTACTGTTTTAAGTGCACTTTATGATTTTCTATGCACTATTCATCCCTGATCTCAGCCGATCCCTGGGTCATGTGTATGATAATGAATGTAATGGCAAAGGATATCCATGAGAACAGGTAACGTCATGGTCTTGCTTCCTTTTCAAAAATTTGGGCTCAAAAGTATTTAACCTGGAAAAGTAATTCTAGGCGTACTAGGAGGCTAGCTATCCTTATACCAAAGCACTGTCCTACCACAATAAAAAAGTCTTTTGAACATAAATAAAACTCCCTTTATTTGCAAGAGCAATAAAAAGATTCCACCAGTCTGGACTTGCACATTACAGTCTAAAAATGTCTGTCATGGGATGAGAACAAGGCTAAGTGATGAGAAATTCTAAAAAGATTTTAAAAGATTTCTTTAAAAATGTAAGCATATATAGTACACATAAGTGTATTAAATTGCGTGACAGATTGGATGAAGTAACTCTCTAAAGCTGAGATGCATTAAATCCTTCCTTTCACTCAGGGAAAGGCAGTCAGAGCTGCATCTCTGGATGTTTTCCTGGGAACCGCACCATTATCTGCAGTGAAGCCCTACGAGGAGCAGGTCCCTTAATGGCTCCCGAAAGGCCGTCCTCACCCCGGTCGGCCCCTCTCCGCTCGCCTGGCTCTCCCTGCTCTCCCGGCTCCAGTTCAGGTCCTAATTAACCCTCTCTAATAGCTTACATTACATTAGCATCCTTACGCCGGACTTTCACCGGCTGAACAATGAGCCTAGCCGCGCTTTACAAATTCCCCCTTCACAAGAGCACAATTATGAATTCAAACAAGCCTTATCCGTCCACCCCGCTCATCCAGGACCCGCGAGCAACCTCACCCCCGCACACACACACACACACACACACACACAAACACAATCTCCCACCGCCACCCATGACAAATGAAAGTAATGAGGCCTCCGAGAGACCACACAACAAGAGGCCGTTTGGTTGGTCAATGGGGCCATTCACGGCTCCACGGGTCACTTCAGGCGTTCGGTTCTCTCGCCCCGCCTGGGCCAGCGATAACCAACCCCTTCTCAACAGCCCAATTAATTCCAGAATGGAATCTTAATTACTTTTGGCAAGTTTAGAAGAGAGGGGTAAAAAAAAAAAAAAAAAAAAAAGTAAAAAGAGAGAGAGCGAGAGGAAGAGAGTGGCGTTTACTCTCTCGTCGGACAAATGAAGGCATTACGGGAAGCATCTTCCTTACTTAAGGGCGCAGGCTCCTCGCAGTCGGCGGATATCGATCGGGGACGCAGAGAGCGATTGTGCAAATACGGATTTCTGATCTCTAATCCCGGGGAACAGAAAGCGCCGTCACTTGTGCGCCTCGACCGAAACGCGAGGGCTTTCACATTCTGACATCTGAGGAGAGGTCAGGTAGTCACGAAGACTTACCGCGGGAGGGGGACTGCGGTCTCAGCAGGTAAAGAGTGACACGGTTTTAAATTGAAAACCGGGAACGGAGAAATTCTCACATTTCAGAAAAGGCGAAGGGTTTCAGTAATGCAATAAGGGCAGCTATGAAAAGAATGATACAGTCAATTTCACAGGGCATCGTGACAGCATATGTTATTTCATGTATAGCAATAAAAATCAGAGAAAATACACATTTATATTCATAATCAATTATTTCATTAGTTTATGTGTAATTACTTACACTGGAGTGTTCCCATACATAATGCATTTTACACACACACACATGAAATATCTATTTTATGTGCACTTATGTAGCATTTTACCAAAGCCTAAAAATGTTATTAGTTCTTAGTTATTTAGGGGTAAACACCTGTAAAGTTTGACTAAATCGTGGTGTGTGTAAATCATCTGGTAAACTATAGACCATGGAATACTATGCAATCACTCCTTCGGCATGTTCAGCATCTATACCCACACTAATCAGAACATTCAGTTTTATCCTATACAAGTATTGTGAGTTATTTACTTATTTATTTTTATATAACGGTAAGTTGCATCATCAGCAAATTATTGCGATTAACGGCGCACCCACGTGAATAAACATCTTCCGTTTTACCAGGTGACTGCGTTTGGGCGCGTTTGCAGTGAGTGGAGGCCGGCCGGGAGGGGGGGGAGGGGGGGGGGGTGTTGTGCTCGTGCTTCTTTGTCTCCGTCGGTAATTTCCCCTCATCCCTCTCTCCGGCTCCTCCCGGTACGCGGAGCGCCCCTCTTTCCGTTCCAATAAGACAGCTCATTTACAAGAGTCCCGGGCTGAACTGCTGACTGCGCCGTCCGGACGAGTGTGTCAGGGAGCGGGGCCATGTCATTAACGCACTCAGGGATCATTAGACCAATCAGGCCTCTGCCACACAAGGGCAAGCCTAATCTTTCTTCTTCTTCTTCTTCTTCTTCTTTTCCAGTTTTGGTTGTATGGTAGTGAAACAAGTCTAATTATCTGCATTTTTTATCTTGCTGCTGAGCATGTGTGCATTATCAGACAATCCTCCCACATCTGTTCACTTTTATTACCAGTATTAAAGTTTTGTCACAGGTACAACGGATAAAAAAACAGTCTTTTAAGTGCAGAATGGCTTCATTAGGGGCTAAGAAGAGTAAACATTAGTTCTCAGCTTACAGTCCTGTTCCCAGAGCCAACTGGATGGGTTTAGCAGGTGCTGCACATCCCTGTTTGTGCAGAGCAATGTGTTTGTGTGAGTGTCCTGCACAGTTGATTAAATCCATCCTTTTAAGGCAGGCCTCAGAATGGGCAATTTGCCCCACAAGAAGTCCTTGAAAGAAAAAGAACACACACACACACACACACACACATTGTAAAGTGGCACCACATCAAAGATAAAACAATTTTAAAAGAGTACCGGCATAAAATCACTTTGTCACTAGCCAACACCAACACCACGACAATTTCCCATCCACCCAAACACACACACACACATACACACACATACACGCACAACCCCCTCCCACGCACCTTTCACAGCTCTGCCACCCCCCATTCCCAAGGACACACCCTTGGGTGACAACGCACAAGGGGGGTAGCTGTTGTTAGCTCACACAGCAAACTCATCACTGTAATGACGGATATCTTTGAAACCCTGCTCACAGCTCTATAGAGATGAATGCACTTTGGTTTTTGCATCCTTTTCCTGCGGTTTGTCAGACAACTCTCCCTAAATCCATAAGGGAGATTAGTGGTGTGTGAGAAATGTACACTGCTAAACAGCTGCCAGTCAACCAGGGGCCAGTCCATAGATACAACACATACAAAGGGCACATCCTTCTCTTAAACAATTCTTTTTTTTCCAGACGCATCTTTTCCCCCAGAGAAATAAGCTAGAAAGAAAAAGTAAAGAGGGAGAGAGGCTTTTTTTATGTCCGTCGAATGTTCCAAGCAACAGCACAGAAGAACTGAAAACACCCCCAATGCCCACCCCCTCCCCCCTCCCCCGCCTCGTCCAACTCATTAGGCTAATGTTTTTTTATAAGGCACTTGAAATGTCAACGCAGCAGTGGATTTAGTGTAAACTTAAATTCCATTACCTGGCAGGCATTAATTGCTAGCGGAGTAGCGGGATTCCTCCCCAGGGTCTGATATGGTTCTCTCTGTCATCCCGCTAACTATTCTGTCTAGACGAACTCCGAGCTCCAAATCCACCACGGGATCAATAAACGGCACATAATTCAGCCGCGATAATGAGCTTTCACTTAAACACCAATGGTCACTTCTCTGAAAGAGCGGCGGTGTAAAATGATAATGTAATTATTAAAAAGACAGATAAATGAAAAAGTACTTTCGTGGGAGGGAAAGGAGGCCGTGTAGCTCAATTAGCCATACTTAAAGTTATTATTGTTATTCTAGATAATGCTAATCAGGAGAAGGGCGATAAATCTTCTCTTTTTTTCTTTCTTTCACCTGGTAACAGAAGGACATTATCAGCGCTTCATACACAGCCTGACGTTGCTTTGCACATGAGTGTCATTGAATATAGCCAGGCAACAGACAGTCATTTGGCTTGCGCACGTGTTAGCGGGGCTACAGCTGATGCGATTCATTTTCAGGCGAGCGTATTAGCACGTAGAGTGAGACAGACTGTTAGCATTGCAAATATTTCACAATTAAAAGCGCACGTGAGCGCAGAGCTCAAATCGCGATCCGCGTAACGGCTGCAGGACACTGTGAGTAGGGTGGAGAGTGCAATAGAGTGGATGTTATTCTCCACAGTGATGGAGGTAAGTGGATAATTGATTTGGCGAATTGGGGTCCGTCTACCTTTTTCACCTACGCTCGATAGCGCGGATATTCAGCTCGAGGGGAAGCTGCATTTCCAGCATCGCACGCTGAAAGACAACATTATCGTTATTTTTAAAAAACGGAGGACAGAGGTAATACTCGTGCTCCTGTTATTCCGCAGTGGAAGCGTTTTAGGATGTGTGACACGGACGTTTTTAATGCCAGACGCTCTATGTGACGTGAACTTGTGATGTGAATACGACATATTTTGTCGTCTAACCACAAAAGCACACAAACCTATTTACGCTGAGGGTTTAGTTTATCTGTAAATTACGTGGCAATTTAAGCATTTTGTAGACGCTCTATTCTTTACAGAAAAATTAATTAACACAGCTGGATATTTACTGAAGCAATTCAGGTTGAGTATCTTCCTCAAGGGTACAACAGCAGGACCCAACCTGAGAACTGAAGCTACATTCTTAGAGGTACGAGCCCAGTTCTCTAACCATTATTGCAGGCAGAAATAATTTGTGTATTTGTCCATATATTGTAAATTATACATAAAATATTTTCTGGCCTTAATATATTACTAATAATATATTGGATAATATATTGCCCGATGACTATTTTCCCAGGCCGCACTGTGCTGTTAAATGCTATGAGCTGAAGGGTATCACATTGCTGGGAGACTCAATAATCTTTCACATTAGTATTAATCTGTGGTCCAACAATTCAGCATTTGACAAATTTTTGCTAATCCAGGCAGACATAACTTATAGTAGTACCAATAGATTTTTTAACATGATTTATGAAAAGCTTATCTAGAAACAGGATATGCCTTTAAAAAATGATGTCATTTGAGTGAAAGTTTCAGTAAGGCCATAAATAGTAAGGAACATGACAATGACATCATCATTCAGTTACGATGTCAGCCTATCAAAACTGCCTGCTATTAGAAACATGATAAAAACATGCTTAAGTGATAAAACAGATGTTTTATAAAATAAAATAACACAGCTAGTTAGAGTACAGTACTTCAGACTCAGTATTTAAAGTCTGTGTGAGAGCTACTGTACGCTCAGTAGTAACCCCAGCCTAGCCTAGGGCTCCTTGGCTAATTACTGTCCCCTAATTATGTGCATCCTTGAACCCAAATAAAATATGAAAAATCCTTAAGGGTACATCAATGCGCTCGTTAATCGTCTGCAGGCTACGGGCGTCCGGCTCGGATACGTCGCGGCTTTTACGGAAGGCTCGCTCCAGCTGCTCACCCGCGGATGACATTTGCTACGTGGCCCGCGCGGCGGGATAATTGCCAGACTTGTTCACCAAACGTAACCGCGCCTTGCGGGAATGCGCCGTAAGTAAGGTTGCGGGACTCGCGGCAACATTTTCATCAGGGATCTGAAAAAAAAAAAGGGTAAAAAAAAAAATTCTCTCTATCAAAGGCCAGTTACAATTAGAATTAGCCGTGTTCAGCCCCTCTGTAAGAGAGAACTTCCCCGTGCCCATGACCTTCCTGCTCTGTTAAATTTGGTTTCCACCAGGCTGGATTTCCCTAATGCCTTGGCGTGTTGAGAATGTCACACCTCCCAGAGAAGACTGGCATTTGAAGTCAAGAAAGAAAAAAAACTCAGGAGCCAGAAAGCTGGGAGCGGACCGTGCTCCATATTCTCCACGCACGGAAGGATCAGCCTTTCAGGGCAGAACAACAGGCTTTGGGCGAGAGCAGAGAGGAACACAACAGCCTCCTCAAAGCCTCCTCTAAAGTTAGAAAGCCAGACTGCATGCATTGTTTTAGGGCTTGCCTGAAATAGCACTTTTCAAAGCAGACCGCTTGGACTATCTTGGAATATCCCCAGCCTAAAATGGCTCTGGCCTGGTCTTGAACTCTTTCCAACATCCTGTGTGAATGCAGTCTACAAACGAAATCTTGAGCATACTTTTTTGACAACAGTATTTCCAATTAAAAGTTAGTTTTCTACCCACAGACTGCCCAACTGAACAGAAGACAATGGTTTGAATGATGATGCTAAAGTACAAACACACAGATGTACCTCAGGAAAGATGGGCCCCAGGATTAGCTGTTCAGTAATGAGCGTTGCGTTTTCGCCGCTAAGATTTCTGCCAGCCTTTACGCACACGAAGCCGCTGTCAACGCTAAACCATTTGCATCTCCGCAATTAGCATAATTGGTATACATTACAACGGAAAAAGTGGTTGGGGTGCAGTGCTTTCTACTTGTGACGCTCGGCTAAATAGGACTTGCGGCGCGGTTTCACCGAATGGCCACGTTGTTGATTACGCATAGTTTTTTTTGAAAGATATGTTGCATTAATGAAGGATTTTTACAGACAAAAGCCCTTTTAAACACCCAGGTGCGGGTGCAGTCGGTCAAGTGCTTCTGCTTTCATCAGGCGTAAATACCGTCTTAACACCTGGACAAGACGCCGTGGAGCCGAGGCTCAGCCAATGAGGACACGGCGCTAGCACATTCCAGCTGCTTGGTAGGAATAAATTGGACTTGATTAGAATAAATCACTTTTCGGGTGAGAGTAATTCGCGTTTCCAGAAAATGCGAGCGGAGGGAAAACAAAAACAAATAAAATAAAAAAATCTCTTTGCAAACCAGTGTTGTGAACACAAAACAAACAAAGCAACTTCAAGTAAACAAACAAGCACAAACAGGAGTTAGCGGCAGAAGAGGAATTCTTTTTTTTAATCACCATCAGGGGCAAACGCACGGGTGTCCCCACAAGTATTCCCCCGCTTATGGCGGCCATGTTTCTGAATTTACTGCAGTGAGCGTTGCCCTTCGACAACAAATGAGCTCACATACAGACTGACTACAATGCCTACAGCCTACATATCTGAGCATCAGCCACAGGGAAAGACTTTGGTCCATGCCTTGCCCTTTGCAACTGATGATCATTTTTAAAATCCACTAGTAAATCACTTTCTCAGATAATCACAACAGTTGTTTTTTTTTTTTTAAAGATAAAAATGTCAGAACACATTTAGTTCATGAGCCAATCAATCCAGTTCTTATTATGAAGGCAGAAATCAGTGCAGAATTGGTTAGCACTGAACAGCACGCCATATCTGTCTGATAACCAATGGCAAACTATACATCCTCCCTTGCCTGCCCCTCTACTGGGTATTAGTGGGAAGGATTAAGCATGCAAACCTCTAAAACTTTTTAAAACTTGTATTTAATTGGCTGGTGTCACGGGTCTTGGTGGGGCACTGCTGCTTGAAGAGAAAGAAGGCTAATTCAATTAAAACGACTCCAGCAGCTTCATCATACATGATGGGAAAAGGCAGTAAACCCAGGCCCGGACCTGCTTTACCCCCGTCGCTCCGTGTCCCTGACAAATAGAGTCCTGAGAATAATTGAAACGCGCGGCTGCCAGCTTAGGTCAATAACAATTTTTTCCCCTTCTCCGCAATAACCCCCTCAACAGCCACCTTTTTTTTTTTTTTTTCCTTTTTAATCTTCCCTGTCGCCGCGCGCCCGTAAACAGAGCCGGGAACTGCCGCTTAACTACCGAGCCTTTTCTTGTAACCGGGAAAATAAAAAAGACGAGGTGTGTCCGTGCGCTTGACTTCGGTGAAAGCAATTTGCTGTCAGAAGCCATGGGCATTTCGGTGGTTTAGACACCGCACAATTACGAGATACGAACAGGTTAAGCGTGTGTGAATATTGTTTGAGTCTCAGTGTGTGTATATAAACACACACACACACACACACACACATACCACCATATACACAATCTAAAAATCTGGAGTACAGAGCCAAATCAAGAAAAAATGTCTTTGTTCCAAACTTTAAGGAGCTCACTGAAGATATATATATATATATATATATATATATATATATATATATATTCTCATATATAAATTATCATATGAATTCCATCTGTATATGAACCAAATGTGGTCAAGACGAATGATGGATGCAAGATGGTTGAACTTTTTAAAAGCAAAATATTTAATTTGTTCACAAATCAACCCAGTTCAATATTCTGATCAAATTTTTTCTTGTTACAGCAGACGTGCATGTTCAGTCATCACTAATGCAGCAACTAAGTATATAAGTAATGTTGTGACTAATTTATTGCCTCATGAAATGGAGGTAAAAATTCCTGCAGGGCCATTTTTACAACATGTGTTTGAATCATGCTTTTATACAGCTCTACAGCCACAAATGGCATTCCTTTAGATGACCAAATCACTGCGAAACAAGAAACTATGTTAAAGAGGTGAAATAAGTTAATTATTCCTCATTGTGCGACAATATAGCAATGTCAGACAAGGTCAACAGCCGCACAATGTGGTGGTTTCATGTACATTAGCAACCAAAGCCTTCCTGGACATCTAATTTGCAGACCGTCATTCTGTTAATGCCAGATAAACATGGATTAATTACGGTAAGCGCTAGTGTAATGTGAAATGACAATGGGCAATTATGTCTGGAAATCCGCACAGCATTTATTTCCAGGCCTCGTTATTATTTTGATAAATAATGGAAGAATTAGGGCCAGGGTTCAGGACTGGAGCAAAAATGGCCTTTAACCCTCTTAGCCGCTATCTCCCTATGCATGTTTTAATGCAATTATTGATTGGGTTCCCGTGTTTACCGAAAATGCAAGCAAATAGATTCCCCCGGAATGAAGGGGTTCGGTATGACACTGTTCGACTTTCAGCAGCAAGCACGCGGTGAGACTAACACTAATCTTCCGATGATATTGAGGACGTGTGCAAATGTGTTCTCATGTACTGTAGATACAAGACAGGAAAGATGCAATGTACCCCCCCCTCCCCCCACCCCCACACACACACACACACACCCAAATATGTGTTACGCATGGATATTTAATTATATCTTTTGTCGGATGTGTTCGGTGGAGGGTTAGCATTGTGTTTCATCGAGTGGAAATATAGTAATCCCCGGTACACAAGATGCGACGGGTCCATTGTCTGTCTGACTGACAAATTTGTTTGCGCGTCATGCTAGACCAACAGATTAAAACACTGTCGAGGACGAGATAAACAGACAAGGCGGCAGACAGTCAGATGCCATTTTCCATTTCGGGGAGAGAGAGAGAGCGAGCGAGAGAGAGAGGGAGTCGGATTCCGACAATGCATTTTAATCCGTCCTCGGCTCATTGAGGCCATTTGACATTGCTCGACTGCAGCCCACACAATTTACATGTTTAAGAGGGCTTTTCATCAGCAGTCAAAGAGCGGATCAGAGAGGAGTTCACCATTCAGATGAACTAATGCAAATGATACCTACAGTACCAAGTCAATGTCAGGGAGTCTTTATTTGAACCCGCATCAAATAAAGCGGGGATTTTTTTTCCCCCTCCCTCTCTCTCTCGGCTTTCAACCCTTGCCGCTCTATGCAAATGCGTTTCGCGAGGAAGCGCGTTTTAGACGCTCGCCGTTCGATTGTTGCAAATTCTCCGCGCGGGGCCGCCGTGCTTCTGACAGCAGAACCGGGAAGATCAAACGCTCGATTCGAAGGAAACGACGTTTGCGCCCTGCCAACCTCGAGGGCTGGCCAGACAACCCGGATTTTCGGAAAGGAAACAAACGAAGGCCTCTGCGTTCCGTCCGGGTCTGCGCCAGCTGCAGAAATACGGGACGAGCCGAAATCAAAGTGGGTCACGGCAAATGAAAAGCAACATTTCGACGGGCATGCACCGTAAAGATCACCGGTTGTGAGAACGGAAAGTAAAGGCAAAGTAATCGGTGCGTAATAAAAATATTTGGCCCATGTTTATGAAAGTTTGTTGAAGCTCCCCGAAGAAGGAGTATTTCCACAGTGACGTACAGCCCTGATCCTTTACAAAGTCACTTATTACATGTCACAACAAAAGGGGATTATGTTATTTGAATGCACAGATTTAACATTAGCAGTAGGTGTTTACAACATTTAAAAGCTCACTTGCTGCCGAATTGCCCTGAGTGTCTTCCCCTGACAAAAGAATAACTTCACATACTCACAATTTAGAGCCAAAGTTCTCTTACATTCATAACCAAATGAAAAAATATTATAAATCACACAGAGTCAAAACAAATTAAACAGAAGATGTATTCAAATCAATAATCTCTCTCAGGAAAATACTTATTTACTCTGCAGCCAAAACTACAATTAACAAAAACAATTTTCTCATTAGCTCTTTCTGTGATAAACAGCTATATTATACCCTTCTTTAACAAAGCCTCCATTTCATGGATTTGCCAACTCAAGGTATGGTTGATTGTTGCTTTCAGTTGTGGCTGTTATGGAATACCCTTTTTAATCCACACTCATTACATGGCATGGGGTCATTTTATGCCAAGACAAACTCAAAAAAGGTATCGTTGCAAATGTAACCTTGGTTCTGTTTCTGGTTTAGAAAAAAGATGACAGATTTTTGTATAAACAGGTATCAAGAGGACTCAGCAGACAACCACTCATTAATAAAAAGAAGATGAAGGCATCGATGCAAAACCCAGAGCCGTCCACATATTTTCAAGAATGCCCCATTCCTACAGAGATGGAATATACTGCAATATACTGAATTAAAACGCTTTAAATATATTATAAAGTTCACTAGTATGGGGCAAATTCACAAACTAATGGTGCTTTTGGATAGTTTAATGTAAAATGAAAAAAAAAAGAAATAAGTGTGTGAAATATATGTCATTATATCCGAAAGGTCCACATATTTACAGTATGATGTCATATTTTCCATTTCCACGAGGGCACATGCATCACCCTCATCATGAGCCCGGGCGCCCACATGACCCGTGATATATTTCAGTGACCCTCGGCGGTGGGGTCGCCGCGGGTCACTCCGGGTCAGCTTATTAATTTAAGTACCGAGCCTGTGTTCCTCGCTACCCCGCACTTTAGCGCAAGCTGCGCCGCACTCAGCTTCGCCCTGAAAATAAGACAGATGGAATTATGGGAAATAAAACCGCGGCGGCTGCCAAGTGGCTCTCGGCCCCAGCTTCTCTCTGGCTCCCCGTACCGAAGCGCGGAGGTCAAGCTCGGCAAATTAAATGGCTTTATGCTGAAATCCACTCCCACACAAGCATGCAAACATAAACCACACGAGCATATACACACACACACACACACACACACAAAACACATTGTGCTATGAGTCATGATGCATCACCACACCATGGTTGTATAACCTCCTTTTTCTCTCACACACACACACACGCACGTACACACATGCCCATGTACATGCACACGCCCACGGACAAACACACACACGCACACACACATTATTTATCCTTTAAAGTAACACTTGGGGATCCGCTCCACTTTTTTTTTTTTACCCCTTAGGAGTAATTGATTTGTATCATTTCAAAAATAGCATGATATTGCTCACGCGATACCAGCATAATACCTCATTAACTGTTCATCTACAATACGTATATGATCTGTGGCTTGCCCTGACAGTCGTATTTTGACAAGTGCTGTATCGAATAAAATCGTTTGACAGACGGATTGATTCCAGGTCCAAAGGACTAGGAATGCACAGTTGTCAAACCAGAAGGTTTTAACCCTCCTCTGCTGTCATCTACATTCACTAAGCCTTCCACCGCTGAACAAATTTGCGAAATCATGTCCTATTTCATTACGGCGATGGAGATTCATGGGAGTGCGAGCGCTATATTTCAAGTCGGCCCCGTACTGGAAAATAGGAATCACCTATTCTCCGCTAAATTACAGTAATGTAGCGGCGGCAGCTGTTTCTTCCGGGGGAAACGCTCACTTTGTGTTGGTGGAATAAAAGTGATCATCGCCAATTAAATGCCCATTAATTGCGTAAGCGTGGAATGCCGCCAGATGTTTACGTTGCAAAGAAAAATAGCCACCTTTATTTGCTTTCCGCTAATAGCCACAAGCTTGGTATTTTCCTTCCGCGCACAAAAAAAAGAAAAACATAATTACGCAAAAAAAGAAAAAGAATTGCACCCATTCGCGGCTACTGAGAGAAAAGGAGGAAAGACAGATGGATGCTTTCCCGTAGCAAAGGTACTGATATTACACAGTCCTTCAAGAATGTCTATTTTTCAGAATCCAATTACCTGGCATAATTTGCCAGAATTAATCTTGCATTGCTCTTAGTGTTCGACAAAGCCCTTTACAGAATTGCATTTAAAGCGTGGCACAGGTGTATAGTTCACATTAGAAATCAGCGTTTCCCAACCTTTTTCCTTCTGTGGCACACTTTACAAATTTACAGAACCTCCTGGCACACCACTCTCAAAAGCAAATGACGTACTGATGTTGATGTGATGCTCCGACAGCTGGCTTAAATGTTCCGTCAGGGCTTTCCTGAAGCGATATGCACTTTAATGACATTTATTCTGGCTTTTGTGAATGTGATTTGGTCATTTAAGTTTTTTAAATTTATTTCAACTTCAACATTGTTTTTAAAGGATTTTTCACACGCCACACCTGACCTTACTTGATGGCACACCAGTTGGGAAACTCAACATATATTATGTTGTACATAGAATACCAAAATGAAATTTGAGATGGAAGATTGGTGGAAAATGCTGATGACCTCTCTAACAACCTAGCCAGGTGCTTGGTCCTAACCCTAACCCTAACCCCTCCCAGTCCCCCGCACGAAGCAACAACACTTTAACATGCCCCTGACTGGAGAAAGGAGACAAATTTAATCCTCTGGGCCCAGGGATGACCTGGCAACTAGAGGCTGCTGGTCCTGACAACATAGTGTTGATGTTCCCCTAAGGCTGGGCACTGTCTTCTTTATCCAGAGGTCCCCTGAACACAGCATCCACCACCGGCATCATTATCACGCCCCGCTCCCTCTCAAAGGCACCAAAGAGCCCCAGGACAAACCGGACTGTTCCAGGGGTGAAGCCAACACTGCCCCCTTCAGTACCGCGTGCACCCCCCAGGCCCCAGAGCAATAAGCAATGAAAAATATCCCCCCCCCTACTTTTTCCGGGGATCTCGTTTGTAATGTTAGGGTCACAAAAACAGAGCCTCAGAACGAGCACAAGGAGCAACAGTACAGCGCAATTCACAGCAATGCCGAGGTGGCGGCCATCTTTATTCATGTACTTACATGAAAGAGGCCCTTATTCAAAGCCACCTCCAGTTCAAGTTCATTTCACCCATTCATAATGCTAGATATTACCGAATCAATTCAGGCTGTGAAATAGGCTCAACTATGTAGCAGATATTCCCATAACCTCACCTTGGATTCAAACCTGCTCATTGCACTTAAGTCCTGTTACAAGTGCTGTGGTCTTGGCCCATTCGCCCCTCAGTTTCAGCCAAGTTTCACCCATATCTTACACAGAGATTACGGCGGAGCGTTGACTTTTCTGGCGGCCATTTCAAGCCGTGGCCCAATCAAGCGCCCCAGCATGCAGTGTCTATCATGCATGCTCACATTGCCACAGATTGGGCAAAGCCTAGTAAGCATTCGGGCAGAAATGCAGCGCCTCTGGCGACTGGCACCCATGGTGAGTGGCGAGGGTAAGATTTGAGAGGTTTGGGGTTTGGGACACTCTCCTTTAGCAGAGGTCGGCGCGGTTGTTTTAGCTAATGCAATTAGCCGCAATACTCGAGGCTACTGTAGCCCACCAGCAAGAGGACAGGGAGGAGGAGGAGGTAGCAGCAGACAAGCCAGGCTAAAGCCGGGCACCCACCGCACGCGTATCGGCCGCGAGCGCACTACGCGCGTATTACGCGCGTAACTGAAGCGTAGTTGAAGTTATTACAACGGCAGCGGGCGACGTCGTCTCCACCAGATGCGAACGCGTCGCGTACCGGCTGCGAAGCTCGCGCGACACAAGCGAACTGAAGCGTAGTTTTTCGCTTCTGTTCTATTTTTTCGGCTTGTCGCGCGTCACGTTGGCCTGTTTATACACAGAAATATGCTCTAAAATGCTAGGTATACATGCTCTGATTTATATTTCATTCTTATATTACTGGGGGTGTGTCCCTAGTTACCTCCCAGATATTTTTTAAGCAGCTAAAAAAAATACAAGCCTTTTCGTTTTGTAAAAATAAATAAATAACTGGAACCTGGGGGAAAGGCAAACTAGTTTCGCTGTCTTATTTTGCGGAGGGGGTGGGGTAAATTTGAAAATACACCACAGAAAGACGTAGGCTATTGAGTGACGTAGAAGGGAATGCACCGAGCAGCGGTTTGTTAGCTCGAGTATTGGAAGATAGTTTTTAACCAACCATTGCTCAGCCTATTTGACTTCTCCGATGTCTTCGTTCGCCGTGCTTTCAAAAAGGGCTTGTTAATAAAAATCAGATAATCCACAGAGCTTTAAAAAAATCAGATTATTTAGTGGTCTTGCCGATGAAAATGCACCTATTTTATAAATGAAGTTGTAAGCAAGCCTTTATTGCACTTGTACTTCAAAGCTTCCGGTGTTCATGGCGTTGTGGTGTTCATATCCCTTCAAGATTAAAACTGTTACTGACTTTTTCATGATTAGCTGATTTTACTAAATCTGATCCTATAAATGTTTTGGCGTGAATGGCAAGACAACACGGGAATTCCCAATGGTTGATTACGGATTATTTATTATTATTATGATCATTACATATTCTTCATGAAATTGGCACGCTTGTTAACCAAGCAAATAAATTAATACAGTTTGAGATTGATTGTTATGCAGGCTACGTTGCGATTTAAGTTTATGGTACTTCTTGAAAGCGTTTACTTTCTCACGTGGGCTATTTACGAGTTAACGAAATATTACCAAATTAACAAACTGAAAAAGGTCTCTCACCAAAGTATTCACTTAACCCATTATCAACAGTCGTGAACAAACGTGATATACACGATGTAATCCCACTGCAGACTGCGAGAGCTACTAGGAATATAGAGCTTTAAGCAAGCCTTTGCGCGACACAAACGGAACCAGTGGAGACACCCTACGCGTCGCGCCGTGCTGCTTCGCCCTGCTGCTTACGCGACGCTTACGCGACGCGTGCGGTGGGTGCCCGGCTTAAGAAGCGAGGAAGTTAACATTTAATGATTGGGGGGGGGGGGGGGGGTAGAGATGGCTGCCTCTCCCTCAGCTTTACCCCAGGGACTGGGGGGGTTAGGAGGTTGGGGAGGGTTTTGAGTGCGGCCTTTCGGGGGAGGCAAGATGAAGAGCTGGTGTCAGGGATGGCTTTTAATGGTCAGAAGTGAGCCTAGTTCCACTGACTCCGGGCCCTCTCCCCCGTGGCCCGGAGTCCACTCGATATAACTGGCCATAATTCACCTCATTTGGCAGTTTGGGGTCTCCGAGGGGTCTGGGATAAAAAGCGAGGAGAGCCGTAATGGCGGCGGGGAGAAGGGACGGCTCCGTCTTACGAGATCTTAGCGGGGGGACGCATCTGGAGAAGGCCCCTGAAACCGCTTGCCCCGACCGTCCGTTCGGCAGCCGAGCAGAAACCGAAGGAGCACCAAATTCAGACGGTTTCACGCAGCATCCCGTATGAAGAACACGCTACACGTCATCTCCCAGAAGCTCTTACAAAAACACAAGGAACGCGCGAGCCTTTGGTCATTATAGCGCATTAGCGCTCGCGCGGTTCCGCTGCAAATGGTCGATACGTAGCGCTTAATCGGATAGCGCCCTGTTTATCTCATCCGCCACTCGCAAACAAAACATCCCGGCCTAATTAAGCGTTGTTAAACGCGCGTTATTACGCCGCCTCGCGCCTCCCCAAAAATCCTTCTGGTTCACCGCTAGGAACCCGGCTTCACGTGAAATGAGGCAGAAAGGCTCTCGTAAAAATTACAGATAATTACTTTCACCGCAACAGTGAGTATTTACATTCAGCGTGCTTCATTACTGCCAGGGAAACGGATCACCGCAAAGCACATTAATATCACGCTAGAACAATGGAGCCGGGGACGGCCTCTCTGGAAAAGAACCGCGGAGATGCGCACCCCCAAACTCCCAAGCACGTACACACACACACACACGCAAACACATGCACATTCACACACACACACAAACACGTGCATACACACACGCAGGCACATACACACGCACGCACACACACACAAACACACACACACACACACACACACACACACACACACACACATCACACACACACACACACACACACGCAAACACGCGCACACACACATGCACGCACACACACGCGAACACACACACCCCACCACCCACGATATTTGAAAATTAGTTAATAATCCGTGTCTACCACGAGCCAATCTAATGGTGTTGATGGCCAATGAGCGGGCGTGTGTAAGGCTGGTGGAAAACGTGTGGAAGGGCAGGATTCCGCTCTACTGCTAAGAGCGAACAAACGCTGTTCTGCAGCCTCCCCACAACAACGCCATCCCTCCTGTGAATTTTAATTGAGATGGGTGGATGCCTGGATTGGGCTGGGGAGGGGGGGTGTTCATTTGTACTGCAGGTCTAGTCCAGGCTTGTTATTTTGGGCCCTCTCTGGGGTGGGGGGAAGAGGGGGTCCTCTCCCACCAAGGCATGTCCCAACAGAAAAATTAAATGATGAAAAAGAGTAATAATAATAATAATAATAATGCCATTTTGGACAGTGACCAGAAAGATGATGAAAATAGGTGCATTATCAGTACACGCTGATCTAAAGCACAAACCACAAACTGTGACAGGTGACACTGGCACTGAATCAAGCTCATGAATGACTAACATTGACAAAAATTAAAAAAATATTGTAAACAATAACTACATTAATATACAATAAATTCTACTCTACATGCCTTTTGTCAAAACTACACTTTTTTTACTTTGTCAAAACAGTGATGCTTTTTTGTAGTTGTTGTGAATCTCAGGAATAAAAATGAACAAACCATCAGGTCTTAAATCACAAACCACTCCGGCCCACTTGATTCATATCACATGACCGGAGGGTTCTCTTTGTGCTTTAAATCTCATTACCGACCAGAACCATGAAATTCCCCATGCATATCTGCATATTATTTAGATACAGGTGCTATTCCCTAAGACTATCGGAGATTCTGTGAATGGAGGTCATTTGACGTGTAATATGAGCGTTGTGGAATGCGTATCAGAATAATGGTCATTGCCAAATGATGCAATCAATGTTGGAATCAGGCTCCGCCCAGCTGCAGCCTGACCTTCTATCAGCGCAGGGCACGACAGCGTAGAATCAGCACATGACAGGATGCTTAAAGATCATTTGTCCTTTTTGTTGTCGTGCACAATTTCTTGTTTTGTTTTTTATTTTGTTTTTTTTTTTGTGTACTCTACGTAAGCATGCTGGGTGCTATGGGATCGGTGACTATTGTGAAACGTACAAAGCTCTCCTGAGCTCCTTTGAAGCAGTGAGTTCTGAAGTACTCAAGGAGCTTAGAGGAGAACAGCTTGCCCAACACATGGAGATGAACTCAATAACCCTCTCTCTCTCAGTCTCCCTTTCTCTCACGTTCCCTCCTTCTCTTTTTCACTCTCTCGCTCACGCCGTCTGTCTGTGTCCCTCGTCCCTTTTCCCTCTGTTATGCACTGTGTCACACTATCTCCCTCTCATGCTCTCTCTCCGTCTAATTCTCTCCGTGTCCCTCTCTCCATCTCATTCTCTCTCCCTCCCTCTCTCTCTCTTTCTCTCTCCCTGCCTCTCTCCATTTCATTCTCTCTCTCTCCCTCCCTCCCTCCCTCCCCTCTCTCTCTCATGTTGGAGGTCCCAGTCTGTGTCTCGCTGGAGTACAGCTCAGAAACAGAGCAGGAGGAACAGTCCTGTGCCATTTAACAGAAATGTAAAATCGATATACGGTTTGAAACGGCGGGGGAGAAAAAACATCATTGTAAACCAGTTATCGATGTGTTAAAGTCATTTACACTTGCCGTTACAAGATGGATTGTAGCAATATTTATTTAGCCAGGGAGCTGGCAAAGGGGAGCCAGTATGGCAACACAGGCTCATAGCGTGCTGGGGTAGAAGGCTCTGTCCATCTCACAGACACATACACACTCACACACCTATACACACACATTCACATACACACAAACACACCACACCCATCCCCATTCACTCACACACAAACCACTCACACACCCTACACCCATTCACATACACACACAAACACACACACACACACACACACACTCACACACCTATACACACACATTCACATACACACACAAACACACTCACACACCTATACACACACATTCACATACACACACAAACACACACACACACCTATACACATTTACATGCCACAAACACACTTGAAACGACAAAAACACATTAATACATACGTAACACACTTCACACATATACACACATTAGAACCAAAACGACACACAGGTCAACCTTGACACTCATTCCATCACACACATACACACCACACCTTACACACACATTCACATACAGCACAAACACACACCAACTACACATTCACATACACACACAAACACACACACACACCTATACACACACATTCACATACACACACAAACACACTCACACACAAACACACACACACATGCACATGCACACACACACCCACGTGCATGTACATGCGCGCACACACACGTTGCGACGTTTCTTTATCGTTGCAACTTAAAAGCCTTAGAACAACTGACAGCAGGATAATTGGACCTGCATTTGTCATGCTGCTCCAGTTCCGATCGCAGGACTTAGGGGGACTGAGACAGGCACAATGGGGCTATCGGTACGGGAGGGGATGTTCAGACTGCGGTCAGCGCCTCAGTCCGCCCCGCGCCTGGTGTGACCCATTCCTGGTCCCACTCTGGTCAGGGGGCTCGAACCAGGAACAACCGGCACGGTCTGTGACCGCAATCATCTCTGAAACGCGCAGACGACGCGGTGCGGACGGTGAAACCCGATTTAAAGTGCCGCAAGCGATGCCTCTATGCTCACTGACAGCCCACTGACTGTGGCTATTATGGGAAAACGCGGCTAATATCGCTAGCGTGTTTAATGCTGCTAATGGCAGATAATCATTGCTGTCATCATCAAGATTATTGCGCATATTTATTTCGCAGAGAAATTGAGTGGCAATCATATCTGAAAAGGGCTGACATGGGTAACAACGTGATTTATTTACATAATTTACAAAACCTTACAGAAATTATACTTTATAATCAGAGACTATATTATACATGGAAATAAAGCAATAGCGTAACTGTATTCATATACAAATACACACACACATTTGTGTGTATGTGTGTGTGTGTGTGTGTGTGGGCATGGATATACGTATATGCACGCATTTATACAATGTCAGCACAAAGTTGAAATATGTAACTTATTTCCTGGGCAATTCCACTGCAGTATGCAGTAATTAATAGCACAGAGTAAAATGTCACTGCAAATCACCATCATATGCAATTCTGTGATGAGAGGGGTTTAAAAAGAGGAAGTTGTTAACGTGCGGGCAGAGTCAGCTGATCGATTTAGGAAGGGGGGACGGTGATGTGATCCGTGCGGAAGGGCCCCGGCAGGGCAGTCTCCCAGAGACGAGCATTACTGTGCTCGCGTTATGAGAGAAATACATCAGAGACCTGAACCCTGAACTCTCAATCCTCACGCACCAACGGGATTAATGATAACAACAACAAACCATAAAATAATTAAAGACAGGCTTTACACATGATATTAATAGTATAAAAAATAATTGTTATTATTATCATTGTTATCACTGTTGTTGTTATTATTATTATCATTATTATTATTATTATTATAGTTTTGTTGTTGTTATTATCATTTAAATATAACAATTAGCATTTTGTGAAAGCCATGAATTGAAATTACTGAATTTATGAAATATGCTACATTATATTGATAGTCCTATATTGCCCAGTTTACTATTATTATTCATTACCATTATGTTTTACTGACCCACTGTGTTTGGTAATCATATTACCATGGTAATAACTACTGACTAACTCATCAAATGGAATGCTGGCCTCTTTACATTTAAGAGCCAAATAACCACATTCTAAAACTCTATAACAAATGCTATGCTATTTGCTACTTATATTAGTTTGATAGTTAACATGGATATTAAAACATGTATAAACATGGTTTTTGATTTGATTTGTTTATGCAATGGCAACCACTTCATCTAAATAAGACAGAAAAAAACAGAAGATTTTTAAGATATTTATTTAAATATTGAAATAATTAAAATTATGACAGAATCACACTGAATATGAACACACAGAGAATACGAACATAGAAGGTTTGGGAAAGCTTTAAAAAGGAGACTTAATGAATCGAGAGCAAATATTATATTAATATCAGCATAACTGCATCATGAAAATAACAGGATGAGGAGAATCTGAGAGAGCAAGCTGTATCACAATGTTTTTTATTCGTTCCGTTTGTTTCAGCTTTGCGGTTGAAGAAACTCAAGATTAAACTGACATAAAATAAAAGTAAAAATAAGATTTTCTCATACGTGGGGGGAAAAGAGAGTCTTGTTTTACAGGGCTTCAGTTGCCATAATCACAATTTGATTGAAGGCGAGTCTGAGCTTGCTCTCTGTACTTTTATTCCAGAGCTGCTAATGTCTCGTGCTGCAAAATTATCACCTTCCTACGTCTATCACACACTCATCAGCTTCCCGTAGTTTGGAATTGTTGGGGCATGGCTATTTTCAAGCAAGTAAATGCATTTTTCTTTTTAATTGGCTGCACTTGAAACAAAACACTGTGCACCTTAACAAGTAGGAATATCAGACTCCAAACATCAGTTTCCTCATTATGAAAAGCCATTTTTCTGTTCTAGTCACTTAGACCACTGAATGGTTAGGCACATCCTCGCAAAATATGTAACATCACAGATGCCCACAGAATGAGCCTGGTAAAAAAAAAAAAAAAAGACTTGCTCATCAGCACTGGATAACTCATATTGATTAAAAGTTTAATTTACTGCTGTGCCCATTTTGTGTTTGCCGCTGCGGTTTTATTTAACGCAAATACAAGAATAGGAAATATACAACTAGTACTTAGAAAATAATGCACATAATATAGAACGTTACTGTATATACAGTAGCAATAAGAACACGTTCTTACAGTTTTGTTTTTTGTTTTCACATCGTCCTGTATATGACAGGCAGGCTCCCTCTAGTGGCTAAAAAGGACGGAAGAAAAAAAACGATTTCTGCACCAAAAAAAAAATCAAATAAACAAATAAGAGCAGCGCAGACTTTAGCATGATTGTGATTCATATTTCCGTTTTTTTATTCATGTACCCTGTCACCGCAAACGCCCACTGAGAAAGGTCACGGGGGTCACGCCTCTCCTTTTTCTCCACTTTTTGATTACGGAGTGACGTGCGCACGCCAAGCTTGACATTTGATAACGAATTGCAGGTGTTGCGCCCGGCTCTCCGCGATAAATAGCTTATTTTGCAGAGACGCGCGGGGGCCCCGAGGAAAATAATAATAAAAAATCTGAAATTCATCGCGCGAAAATCCTTAACCAGGCACCATAATACATGTGACCCGGAGAATGTCTGGAGGAATTGCACACAAAGCGCATTTAAATTAAAACAGGGGGATTCTCAACCCCGAGGTTAATTACTTGAGGCTCCTTCCCGTTTCAAACCAAATCAACTGATACATATTCGAAAGCATGATCTATGCTGTCATATCCCCATCTGCTGTATCTCAACATAATTTCCTCACAATAACACATTTTTGCCTTCTGACACCGCATATTAGGTATTAGACAACAGGTTCTTGCATGATTCCTAATGCGCCGCCCGCATGTTTAGAATAAATAACAGTCACTCTTTTTTGTTGCATATCATCATGACTGCTCTTTAACAGTCTGCAGCCCAAAAGGCATGTACATGTGCATGTCTATATTTGCCATAAACAGTGACCGTAACAACAATAAACACATTTGTGTGTTTATACCAGCTTTTCACAATGCATCCTTCTTTTTCATCAATTATAATAAAAGCATAACACAGAAGTGTAAAACAGTGTAATAAATGCTCAGAGTTAACAATTACATTCTGCACATGGAAAAGAATATCATTTTTTTATCATCACACTTATTCTCATTCTGCAGTCTTGCTTGCAGAGTTGTCACTGAAATTACAGATCCTCATGGTCTAATTATGTTATTGTTTGTAGCAGGAACAGGCCTAATCATAGGGATGGGACTCAATTCTTGGCTAGGCGACATTCTGACGGGAAACGGTGTAAAGCGGAATTAAGTTTCAGAAGGGGGGGGGTGCATGGCCACTGAGAAGCTACTGAATGCCCTAAGAGGGAAGAAGCTGGGGGGGGGGGGGGGGGGGGAGCAGGGGGGTTCACCAGCAGTATCACGGAGAGCGATCCCCGGCTGGGACGGTTGTGGAGCGGGTAAAGTGAGGGGGCGATCAGGAGACACACTCAGGGAAATAAATAAGTAAACAGCTGTATGAAGCGGTGGGAAGGGGGGGGGGGGGGTGAACCCCTCAACAATCATTGTCTTCCCCAGCTGTGCTCCAGGCAAACACACGCATACACACACACACGTACATATGCACACATATGCCCATACACACACACACGACACGCACTTCCTTGAGCGAAACCTGTGTCGGATCTGACCTTTCCCTGAAACTTTCCAATCGTTTTTAAAATAATATAGTTTTAAATAATAAATCGTACCCCATCGCTATCAGGCTATATTCCATTATCTCTGAGAGAGAGAGAGAGAGAGAGAGAGAGCTGCCTGAGACAGATATGTGCATAGCCATGCGGTTCGCCTACGCCCACGTGATGCTCATGCTATGCGGCTAGCTCAGAAAACACTGGAATGCACGTATCAGCAAAGTACGCGTTCTAATAAAAAGAGAGCGTGCAAAAAAAAGAATATTAAAGATGCGACGTGAGCGGAAAAAAAAGAAAGAAAAAGGTTAAAAGGATGTCTTTTTCTTTCAAATATCTTAGTTAAGGCTTTTTTTTTTATAATTCATTTCTGCATCTATTATCCCCGAGGTGTCCTCTGAGGCTACAGGGTAAGCCATTTGAAATGTGAAATTTCTTTTCGCGGCGTCTTTTTTTTTTGAACCGCTGTTAAAGTCTCAAATTATCCGCAAGGAAAGCTGGAAGTTTCCGCCGTTTGAACAAAAATCCCGGTTGCGTTTCTGGAGGCACCACGGGCGCTGCCAGGCTGCGGTTAGCGTCGGGGTAGGCGAGTGAACCCTCACGCTACCAGGAAAGCTAAAAGAAAAAAATCGTTTTTAGATGTACGGCAGCAAAAGGTCAAAGGTAACGCAGAGCTCATTCGCTGTCTCGGGCGTCAACTGCAACCCCTCGCCTCGGGGGCCCTCGCGCTGTGGAGACCGAGCGAAGGAAGGAAGGAATCCCTCCAGAGAGGTGAGCGCTCTCCTCTCCGGGCCCCATACAACAAGGCTACTGTACGCTACGTTCCACTATAAAGCTAAGAAAAATAAGAGCAAAACAAAACACCCCGTTTAATAATGAAACAAACAAAATAACGATCGCTTCATTGATATTGTGGAGATACAGTAATTCTCAGACGTGCCACATATCTTGGCTGTATTAACAGGAGGACGCTGGCGCACGTCGTGCGATCAATCGAAGGAAAGAATACCGAAGCGATCTGAAGGCATGATGAGCCCACCTCTCCGTGATTATATCCCTTTGCACCGCTTTCGTGCTAAAGCGCTACACTTAATAAAAGCCCAGATCGGAGGGTAAGTGCGGAGCCCCCTCGTCTTCCAGTGTGTGTAGTTAGCGGCAGCCCGGGCTAGCCGCGCGCGCTGTACCGTACGGTCGCCCTCTCTCCGCGCGCGGGGCACGGTGTCGAGCCGAGGAGGCGTCGGGCCTGCCGGGGCCCCGGTTTGCTAAGCGCCCGACGCGCCGGAGCGCGCTCATTAGGCGCCCTCGGTACCTCAGGTGTGGGTACGAAACACCAACCAGCCCCCCACCCCCACCACCACCACCGCCCCTACACCCTACAACCACCCCTTTCAAACACAAACTCCCCAGAGGCCCAACAGGAGAGAGTCGGCACAGTGGTGGGGGGTGGGATCGGGGGGTTGGGGGAGGGGGGGGGGGTGCCTGATGCCGAAGACCCAGAATTCCGCGGTGTAATGAGACGGGCGAAGCTTCCGGAAAAGGGCTTAAACGCGTCCCGTCAAACGGGCGCGTCATCCGCACCTTCAAATTCCGATACACACCGCTACTCCGTCCCTATCGAGGGTGACAGATGGAGAACAGGAACGGGGGCTTGGACTCGTACGTGAGGATGACTAACATCGCGTTATGCTACACGTGTGCGGCAGGCCAAAATGTGAGCAGTAAAGTCATTGTCATTTGGAGGACTATTACCTTAATTGCACCTATGAATAGGTTATGGCTCTAATACAAATTATGGCTTATAAAAAGAAACAATATATTTATGTGTGTGTGTGTGTGTGTGCTGTGTTTTCAATTGCTTTCTATTGGCTGAACCAATTAACACCTTACAATCAAACTCATTGGAAATTCTCCGCATTAAACTTGAAGACTGACTTTGTTTCCTTCACCCCAAAAAACAAGCAGATAAGCTCAAAATCAAATTGCATTTTCAACACCTCTATTTATTTGAACAGACGCGAGGCTCCCGGGCACTCCTCTGAACTGTAGCAATGTCCCGAGGAAAATAAGATTCCGGGCTGATATCTGTGTTTGGAATTTATCGGCGCTTTGTATTTTTCCACTTTAATCACAGCAGCTTAGCAGCCAGTGTCAAAACCAAAACCGCACTGCACTCGTCTGCACTGTCCCGGTACACAGCTGCCCTGCAAAAAGAAGAGGGGGGAGAGGGAAAGGGAGAGGAAAGAGAGGGGGGGAGAGAGAGAGGAAGAAAGGGAAGGAGAGAGGGAGGGAGCAGGAGAGAGAGCAACCGAGGCACCAAGAAAAAGAGAGAGAGAAAGGGAAGAAGAGAGGGAGAGAGAAAAAGGGAAGGAGTGAGGGAGAGAGCAGGAACGAGAGCAACAGAGGTACCAGGCAGGCATGACAGAGAGAGAGAGAGAGAGAGAGAGAGGGAGAGAGCAACTGAGACACCAAGAAAAAGAGAGCATGACAGAGAGAGAGAAAGAAAAGGAGAGAGTGAGGGAGAGAAAGGGAGAGATAGAGAGAGGGGGGAGAGAGAGAGACAGAAAGAGAGAGAGAGCATGAGACGGAGAGCGAGCGAGAGAAGAGGAGCGAGCGAAGCAGCGAGAATGTCGGCAGTGGTCTCCCCGGTGTCAGAATCCAGTCGCGTGTGAAAAAAAAAAAAAAAACTTCCCAACTTCCCCGGGCTGACGGGCGGCTGGGAAAGTTTGACAGATCAGAACGACGGCGACGCCGCCCTCCCGCTCGTTGGCACGCGGCGCGCGTCTGGCGCGCGGAGACCGCCTGTCAGACGCCCGCGACTCCGCGGAGCAGCGAGGGACCCTGCGGAGCAGCAGATGGGCCATTAAGGTAGTATTAATGTACACGCCATCAGCTTCCTCCTCTGCCTGGGACCTGCTCTTTAGAACTCGGAGCAGCTGCTGCCATTTACGGCGACAGCCCCCCGCTAACTTTCGCCAACTGGCACCGGCTGACTCTTTGTACCTGAGACTCTTAGCCTGCCCCCCCCCCCCCCCAAAACCCCAAACCCACCACCCCACCCCCCACCCCCCCCCTTAAAAACGTTTGCTTTTTCAAGCCTGTCTTCCAGGAAGATCCACAGTCTCTCGCTCACTGTCTCTCTCTTTCTCTCTCAACACACACACACACACATCCAACCATATCCACGCAAACATAAATACATTAACCACGTACACATAAATTAACATTCAGCCTCACGCACGCGCCGCACACGCACACACAGACATGTCCCAACAGACGTACGCACGTTCAAGAGTCAAACAGATGCACACACATAAACATAAACACACGTTCACAATAGCATTAATGCAGATACACTCATTCAGACATACTCAGACATAAAACCAACACTCACACACACACACCTCCCACACACACACACACACACACACACACACACACACAGTAGGGTACTGTCTTTCCGTGGCTGTCCTGATGCACATTAATGTCATGCTTTAATTGAGAGGAAATTGGCAGTTGGTGAAATGAAAGAATAATAATTTTTAAAATCCACCCATTAGATAAGTGTTGCAATCAGCAATAACCCATCTGGGTAAATGGACAGAAATGGGATACATTTTGACATCATTATTCAAATCACACTGATACAATTCCTCTAAGCCAATTATTATTCTCCCTCAATATTCCCACAATGCACCACGTCAGACTTCTGTTGCAGTTTGCAATTGCTCCCCACTCCAGCATAAAACCTGGGTTATATAAACTGGTGGTGTCATGCCAACCAAGAGCACAATGCTAGCTAACCTTGGAAAAGTATTACCTTCTCATTGTGTTCAGCACAATGCAGACATGTCCAACAGTCACTTACAGCAAAAGAAAAAAAATCTATTTTCAGATTAATGGGGAAATGATAATCAAATCAATAAATTAATATATGAATATTAATGAGATAAATCAGAAAAAAATGCCAGAAATAATAACTTACTCAAATAGGGTTGGGACATTGTGTTTTTTTCATTTTTCGATAAAACGATCTGATTGAATTTTGTCTCGTAAAACGTACCGCTCATAAGCCAAGCGGCCATCAAATTTAAACATGCAGATGTTGTGAAACTGCTCGTCAAGCAAGACTGTGAGTGAGCTCTGTTTTCGCCTCTCTGTCCCCCTCACCCCCTCACCCCCTCATCATATCTGAGTCTCGTTCTTTTTCTCCAGATGTATCACGTTAAGTCAACAGGCCGGAAATATTTTATCTGATTGGTGGACGGAGGTGGAAGGGCCGGTACTTGGGGTGCGAGGGGTCAAAGGTCACGGATGAAGGCGGCTCGGCCTCCGGTGAATACTGAACCTACCGCAGTCAGGAAGCCGCCAGCGCCGGGTTCATGTCACGGGTCTGCACGGCGGGGGGGCCGTCCACCGCTTATCTACAGTCAGAGAAGGCCTTCCCCCCCCACCCCATATCCGCCGGTTTGCGTCCCTGCTACACTCGATCCGTCCCAGTCACCTTTCCCCCCCCGGCCCCTTTCAGAGACTGCTGGCTCTGTTCCACCCCTCGCCCAAACTACCCCTTTTTTTACCATGAGGAGCAAAACAAGTCACCCCCCCCCCCCCTTCCCAATAACGCTCGCCGCCACCCACCCCCACCCCAGCTCACTTTCTCACGCCTTGCCTTTCAGGGGGAACCGAGGACACGGAATGTGGGGAGAAGAGGAGGATGTAAGAGAGGAGAAGAAAAAAGAAGAGAAAAGGGGGTCGGGGTTAGAGCCGCGGTTTCGTTCACCGGGACCCCCCCGTCTTGTAGCCCCCCAAGAGCACCACCCCCCCCTCCCTCCCCTCCCACAGCAGACCCCGCCCGCCTCGCCTCTCAGTACACCCCTCCCGCAGCAGACCACCCCCCTCAGACCCCCTCGAGACCCCCTTCTCTCAGTTACACCCCCCACAGCAGACCCCACCCCCTCTCCTCTCAGTTACACCCCTCCCGCGCAGACCCCACCCCTCTTCTCTCAGTTACACCCTCCTCAGCAGCAGACCCCCCCCTCTCCTCTCAGTTACACCCCTCCCACAGCAGACCCCCCCTCCCTCTCCTCTCAGTACATCCTCCAGCAGACCCCCCCTCCCTCAGCACAACCCCCCACAGCGACCCACCCCTCTCCTCTCAGTTACCCCCTCCCACAGCAGACCCCACCCCCTCTCCTCTCCTCAGTTACACCCCTCCCACAGCAGACCCCCCCCCTCCTCTCCTCTCAGGTACACCCCCCCAGCAGCAGACCCCACCCCCTCCCCTCCTCTCAGTTACACCCCTCCCGCAGCAGACCCCACCCCTCTCCTCTCGTACTCCTCCAGCGACACCCCCCCCTCTCAGTACACTCCTCCCAGCAGACCCGCCCCTCTCCTCTCAGTTACCCCCTCCCACGCAGACCCCCCCCTCCCTTCTCTCAGTTACCCCCTCCCAGCAGACCCGCCCCCTCCTTTCGTTACACCCCTCCCACAGCAGACCCCACCCCCTCACCTCTACTCTTCGCACAACTCGCTCCCCCGCAGACCCCGCCCCCTCGCCTCTCCTCTCAGTAACACCCTCCCCAGCAGACCCCGCCCCCTCTCCTCTCAGTACACCCCTCCCCGCAGACCCCACCCCTCTCCTCTCCTCTCAGCTACACCCCTCCCGCCGCAGACCCCGCCACCGGCCCGTGCTCGGCTCCTGTGTCGCCCTGGTAATAGAGCACGCCTCTCTGATTGAGGAGATACGGCGCTCGGGTCTCACATGGCGAGTCAAATGCGAACCCCCAGGACAATGTGTCAGTGTCCCCGTCAAGCACACAGGTGCCCGAGCAGGCTGCTATCATACCGTGTTAGCCCACCGCGCTTAGCGTTTCGGTTTCTCAAGAACTCGGTAACTGGCGATAGTCGTTTGGACACACGCTCACGCGCGCGTAAAATCTGTCATTGTGTTTTATATTCATCACTCAAAATTGGTTTTTAAAACTGATTCATAAATGACAAAGATGATGAACAAAAACATGGAATTCAAAACAATTTCGCACAGCAGTGTCCCAACATACCGCACATGTAAGACTGACCGTGTCATTTTAAATAATTCCTGCTCTTAATGTCCTCACATATTCTCCTCTGAGCTAATCCCCAGTATAAAGAACCCAGCTAAAATGCTCTTAAAGCACTTTTCAGTGTGTGCACTAATTTCATTAAGACTCATTCAGAAGGGCGGGCATTTCAACGCAGAAATCGCACGTTAGGCCATTTTGACAATGGCCTAACCTGCGAAACAAGCCCTGCGTTTTACACAAATATAAAGTGTTTCTGTTTTTTTGTTTTTTGTTTTTGTTACAGAGGGACTAACTGCTGCCACCAACCATCCAGTTAGCCAATGCCGCGAACAGGCAGGGGAAACGGATTCGGCATCCGGAGGAAACTCGCTCGGCTACGAAAACCGGATCGCGTTTTTTTTATTTACGAGGTGCGAGCGATCGCTTTGACATGCAAATGCGCTCAGAGTCTCCCTAATGCCATCCCGCTATTGTGTCGGCATGATCGCCGCGCTAGGACAAGCGAGCCGCTTTAAGAGAGAAAACAGGCGAAGACCGGAGCTGTAGCGCTGAAGCACTAAACAACGTGCGCGCGTGGGCGTCGCTGTAAATAGGCTATTTTATTTTCACTCCCCCTTGCACCGGAAGAATGGAGGCATTAAGACGCCTGTAAAGTCGTGCTGTTATTCTCCCCCCCCCCCCCCACCCCCCACCCTACAAGACGATTATCGTCAAAGAAAATATTTATCCCTTATTTTCGGCGCGGTAAAGAGGGGCGCCCGTAATCGCATTATCGTTTGTGTCGCTATCCAGATCAATCGCGGACGCGGCCGTCGAGAAGCCGGTTCGCGCTTTCGAAAACATTTGTTTGCTTGATTGGCCGACTGAAAAATCCCCGACCAAACAAAAACACGATCCTTTCTTCTTATTGTTATTATTAATAACGTGGAGAGAGGCCAGATATGAACGAGGGGAAGTACGCAATGATTACCATTTGTTCAAGTGACCCGCGGAAGCTTCTAGAAGGGCGTCGGCTGGCGCAAAATCGGAGCTCCGTTTCCCTTCCTCCTCCGTGCGCGCGCGCGTAGGGGAAGAATAATGTTTGAGGATCGCCGACTGCGGCTGGCGGCGCTCGCTAATAACGCCCGGAAGAGACGGGCGAGGAGGCCGTTCGGAGGAGGGAAGACGGGCCTCGGCGCGACGGCGCGCTCTGAGGATTCCGCGAACGCCGCGCGAGCGCTCCAGGACAATCCGCAGCGCTGCGTCGGCGCGCGTTTCGTTTCAGTCGAAAAAGTGAAAGGGAGTTGCAGGGGAAGATGCACTTCAGAATGAGGCTTTTTGTTTGTTTATTCCTTACTGCAAATATCTTGGCAAACACACAGACACTGCCTCCCTCTCACACACACACACACGCGCGCGCGCACACACACACACACACATATTCTCTGTCTCTCTCTCTCTCTCACACACCGGCCCCACACAAACACACACACACACAAGCAAAAAAAATAAAAAACCCCCCCCCACTCAGCCAGGAACGGGACGAAACTCCGTCATCCGAGCGTGACGTCTCGGAATTTTCGAACCTAACGAGAGAGCTTTTTTTTTTTGGCAGCTTCCGTCGAAAAAGGCAGACACTGATTAACAAAACACTTCGGAGTACAAGGCACAGCGGTGCTCAAAGAAAACAGCGATGATCTCCACTTAATCGCGGAAAAGCCCAGAGCATCTGCCAGCGGAGGGGCAGGAGCCGCGGAGCGCGCGCTCGCTCCGATAGGCTGTCATCTCCGGAGAGCCCCGGCCATATGCTCTGCTCCGCCCGCAAACTCCAGAGAAGTTAATTTTCTGACAAAACGCCGGGATAAATATGACATTCAAACAAGTGTGCTCGCTCAGGTTGAACAGGCGTTCGCGGGCGGGTTTTTTTTTCTTTTTTACCGCGCGTGTCACGTTTATGCGTCGTTTTAAAAAAAAAAAACCTGGGAAAAACACGCGAGTCTGTCGGCGGCGTACGACCGCACACACAGTGTACACAGTACAAACACGCGTGCAAATATACTGTACATATCCACGCTCGAATATGAAAAAAAAACTAAATACAAAAATATCATACACCTAAATACATATGCAAAAATGCCGTACACGCAGAGACACACGGACACACACACACATTCACATACATACACACACAGACACACACACACACACATAGGTGCGCACACACACCCCCCCACACACACACACACACACCCACCCATACACCCCTACACACACACCGATGCCCTGAGCTCGTATTTCTGGAATAACAATATCATTAAATGGAATGACGTGCATTTAAGAGGCCAAAATCGAGAACCAGTGTGGGTGTCCCTCTCTCCGTGCAATCTCACATTCTGATTTTCCAAAGCCATTGTCCACCAGGAGATTGTCTTTCATTGCGTTTCCCCACAGCGCGGCGCTGAAACAACGTCGATCAAACTGTTTAATAGGGACGGCGTATAATGGGCTTCTGTTGCAGGTGAAATGCCAGAGCGGCCAAGGACAAAGGGCTCGCAGGTGCGAGCGGAACCGCCAGCTCACCTTATCAGCTCGGAGATAAAGGAGATCGCGTTTCTGAATTCTCATTGGCCGGGAAAAACACACACCGAACCCCGCCCCACCCCCCACCCTTTCTCTGTGTGATGCTCCTAGGACCTTAGGGCCGAGGGGCACCTCACACGCAGGTCCTCACGTCGGCGTACGATATCGCACGCTGAGCCCGTGGAAGCCCGCCGGCAGGCCGGGCAGGACCCCTGGAACAAAGAGCGCCGAAGAGCCGCGTTCTTTCGGTTCCGCCTTGGGCTTCAGGCCTGTGGAGGCCCGTGGTTAGGCTGCGCTACACCAGAAACGCTGAAGGGGGGGAGCAGGTATTCGAACGCGGCTGCACTGCAGCTGTCGCAGACATGACGCATCACGTGCATACCTAACACCGAGGGCTGGCCCAACGGTTATTTTCACTCTTCACTGATGCGGGGTGCAGACAAACATCTTTATCAAAAAAGAAATAAGGTTCGTCCTCCAATGTGCGCGTTCCTGCCACATTACTAGGAGGAAAAGGAGCCACTGCTGTCAGTTTCCAGGGAATTAATGATAAACGCATCGTGGACACACTAATGACTACCAACTCAGAACACAATGACAGGAAACTGGTTTCCATGTGTTTCAATGAAACAAAATGGCTGGTTGATGGACAGGAAGACACAGTAACCACATTTACCACATTGCATCTCAGCTAACATGAAACGTTCTCACAATGTGGCTGCCATGTATTGGCAATGTTATAACACTGACAAAACTTTCCAGTAACATTGCGAGAACATTTTGTGTCATCTGGGATGGCACCCATGGAAGTCCCATTCCAGCCCTGAGGGGTTACAGTGGCATAACCCACAGAGTTGGGGTACTGCAGTGTATGAGGAAAGAGTGAAATTAAATGAGTGTGCAAATTTGAGCCCGTGAACTAGCGAGTGAACTCACACCCTAAATTGGAGGGGATTTCATTTCCATAACATTTAATTCTGGAGCTGTCCCACTCAGTTGAATACAGTAGTCAGGATGTTTAAGGAGACAGAGTGCATGAAAGCTCCTTTTTTTTTTTTTGCCCCCCGGAGATACCGGGCTCACTGCCGCGATTAGCTAGTCTTGCTAATTGTATTCCATATTTATTACGCTGATAAATGAAAAATTAATGATAGCTCGAACTTTAATAACCCCCGTCGCCAGAGTCGGTTTTAAAGGACAAATTCAGGGATTTCTTAAATAAAGCCAGGTTGATTGGATGAAACGTTTCATCTTTTCCCGGGTGGGCTCCCCGTATCCGTTAATTACCAGCTTTGTTTAACTAGACGTGAGACGCGAGTTCGCCTTCTCTCTCCCGTTCGCATGAAAGGTTATGATTTTGCAAGAAATCATCTTTCGACGAGCAAACCGGAAGGCACATCTTTTATAAAAACTGTTCTTTTGGAACATGAAATGTGACTGTGTGTGTGTGTGTGCACTTGTGTGAGTGTTTGTACCTTATTGAACCTGTGTTTTGTAGTTGTCCAATGACCATGATATGCACTTTTGTACGTCGCTTTGGATACATTTGGCTAAATGTAATGTTATATATACACATTATGCATACACAAAACCATGCAGTAATTTGTATATATAGAACTCCATAAACATCTTAAATTTTATTTGTGTTGGTGAGCGTGCATTTATATTCTGCGCATTTTAGGCGTATTCCACAGGTACCTGATTCTCCTTGAAGTCCATTTTCCTGAAGTCGTGGCCCAGCTGAGCGTAGAAGTTGTTGCCGAAGCTGAAGGCCTCTCCGGAGGGGGTCCAGATGAAAGTGTGTCGGCTGCCGCAGGCCACGCCGGCGACCTCCGCGGCCCGCCCCCCGTCGGCACCGGACCCCCCAGGGGGCAGGAACACCTCCGACGGACGGTCCCTCATGTTTCTCTCTCCGTTTCCCAGCCTGCAACGGTCAAATGCCATGAAAATACAGTACAATACTGTGTCAGCTCAAGAATTACACACTACAACGCATCACACTCATTACAAATGTCCCTACAGCTTCATTTGGGGAATAAAGAACATTATAAGTGCAGTTTCCTTAAATAAAGAATCAGTGTCAATAAGAAAAACTGTATGTATGTAATATTATATAGGATCAACTGTACTGCACTTGTCAATTACAGTAAAATTTACACTATAAGTGTGTTGATTTAAACTGCACATTCACAAAATTATTATTATTGCTTCTGTAAATTAAGAACAAGATAGCTATCTGAATCTGAAAAAGTGGTATAATACACTTGATGAGTATTGACTATAAAAATGACTCCAACAGTAAGTGATTTTATATATTGTTTTGCAAATAATCTCAACATATAATTATAAAAATACAGACGGTCACATATAACAAAATATAGAGGCATCAAAACAGTCGACAATTCTACCTTTTTCATACCTAACTGACAGTGTCTTTTGACCTATTATAGGGTGTGATTTCTGGCTAGGGGGTACCAACCTTCAAAACCAGTTATGGGAATTATAATGTGATCAGAAGTGTTCTAGATTTAATCGAAATTGGGCCTCAAGCAGTATCTAAATTCAGTTGTCAGTCTCTGTCTACCTATCCCCCACGATGTCATCTACTGCTTGAGAAAAAAAAAAAAAAAAACACAGCTCCTGACCAGCACGTTAAACTCAAAATACAACTCCCAATAACACAGAGCTGTCTGCTTGTTTTGCACTCAAGCAAGAACCTAACCAACAATTTTCCATTATTTCCAGCGAGCGGGAACAAAAGGTCCCTGCTTGGCTGCTCTCGAGAGCACATATTGATTACAGCGATACTTTAGCACAGACAAGACCACAGAGGGGTCAGCATCATTCTCAGCAGAGAGAGTTTGCCAGCTTTAAAAAATTCACACATTGGACTTCTTGTTTCTTTTTCTTTTTTTTTTCCTTTTTCTTTTTCCTTCTCCCCCGGTCGTTGTAAACAGAGAGCGCATTTCCCATCTGAGAGAAAGTTGTGTAACCGTGCGCGCAACCCTTGCTCTCCAAGTGGGTGTCTGGAACCGAGCGACCCCTGACTAGCGCTGGCGCTAACCCTCCGGAGCGCTTTAATCCGCTTAGAAGGGTCAAAGCGCCAAGACAAGAAAGGATGGCTTTCAGGGAGCGGCGCTGCTCTCGCCCCAGGTAGCTGAGGACCCGCGAATCCCTCTCCCCCCGGCCGTTAACCGCCCCCTAGCATGTCATTATACCCCGATCCTGCACAGAGCTTCGTCTCTCAACACGCCCCCTGCACACAAAATCAGCAGACGGCGCTGGCGGTGAAACGTTTACCCCGAGAGCTGTGGTCCATCTTACACTCAAACACAACATTTTTTTTCCAGCTTGCAGAAAAGGCAGGTGAATTCGGAGGACTGAAAAAAAAAAACTGATTTGATGACATCTGAATCAGCACAGCTATATTACATTACATTACAGGCATTTAGCAGACGCTCTTATCCAGAGCGACTTACATTGTATCCATTTATACAGCTGGATATATACTGGAGCAATGCAGGTTAAGTACCTTGCTCAAGGGTACAACGACAGTGTCCTAGCAGGGAATCGAACCTGCGACCTTCAGGTTACAAGACCAACTCCTTACCCATTATACTACACTGCCGCCATATTATTCAGGTTTTTTGTGAGGCATGCACATCGGGGGGGAGGAGTTGAAAATTTGCCAGTGAATGCGAACGCTGTCTCTCATTTGGTAAAATGTTTTTTTGTTTTGCTCATATATGCAAATCCAGTTACACTCAGACCGCAAAGCACGGTATAATCATTTTTTGTCATATGTTCATAGCTTTTTTTTGTTCTATTACGTGCGGCATAAGCATGCAATTAGCCCTGACAATGGTATAATTTATAAATTATGTATTCATCCAGTGATTTATTAAGCGCAGTAATAAGCAGGTTAAATGTCTTGCTAAATAAGATAACAGCAAAGCCTTGCCTGGGAATCAGATATACAACAGTTATACACACTGTCACCCTTTTGGGTTACAGCCTCTAACAGTTATACCACACTGCCACCACCTGCACACTTGCTGATTATCATAATGCTAACTTTGCACTTAAATTATTTCACACGAATGAATGAACGTAACGAAACCCCCCTAATAAAACAAAACTGTTTTTAAACTTACTGTCCACTGCTTCCGTTTCCCCAGGTGAAGATCCTGTTGTCAACTGTGGGAGAGAAATGCACAGTAAAATACATGTGAATTACAATATTTACAGTGTACAATACTTATTTACCAAGTGTCCGCCATTTTAAATTGTTGCACCCTATTCGAGCAGTTGATAAGCACACACCTTAATAGCCCTCACGATTCCATTCCTATTTAAAGAATAATCAGTATAAAAATAATCTATTTCTTGTGATTTTAAGATATTTTTAAGACAAGTGAATTGTAATGACTGGGGAAAAATGGTTTTGAACCAAACTTGATTAATTGACCATTCATGGCCAGCCATGAAGCCCTCAAGTGACTTTGAGAACTACAGTACATAAGCACTATATCACTTCATTAGAAAGAGAAGTGGTTTGGTCCAGGTGATGAAAATATCAGACCTGTTGAATGTCGCGACCGTGGTAAAAACAAGGAAGGACAGACAGAAAGAAAGCATCATGCCCCCCTTTTTAAAAAGAACAAGGCATGTCGCTGGTCCGTTGGCCTAACTATGCGCACCGTCACTGACCGCCTGGGGCGTTCACGGCCGCCGATTTGTAACCTGCGCGAAAGCATTACCGCCAAAACAGGCCGCGACGGGAAGGGCCGCGAACCCCCGAGGCCTCGCCGAGCGCGAGACGGCGTCGAGCTCCGCGGCGTTAGCACGATGTGCCAACGTCATGTTGACTTCACTGGAATGGTGACCTTCTGGGCCACCTGTCAGAAATGACTATAGAACGTTATGGCGTGCTTATGAAGGTTTCGTGTAACCATTCTCCATGACGCCTCATTGAGAGCGCTACTGAAATATTGTACCAAAGCGGTATTGGCGTCCGTGCCACTGGACAACGTGAAAGAATCGCGTTGCTTTGGCCCTTACGGCCAGACGAGCAAGAGAAAGAAATCGCCTCAGACGAGAGAGGGGGGATCTGCTCGGGGCTCTCATCCAATTACAGAGGGTAGGTGTCCGTGCTCCAAACATCATTAGACAAAAAAAGGAGGGGAGAAAAACGCAGGGCGCGGGCACATTAAACCACGGGAGTCGAACGTAACAGGGGCGGTAATGGAGCCATGCATCTTCCCCTCCGGCCCGACGGGAGGCGGAAGGGCCGAGGTGGAGGCCGTTTCGGACCAGCGGTCCCCCCCAAACCCCCCCCCCCTTCCCGGGCCAGGTGCGCGAGGATCCGGCCAAAATGCCAACGAAAAAAAAAAATGTGCAGATGACCCCTTGGTGCAGACTGCATGCCAGGATCATGGATCACAGATTTCCATAGGAATCCTGTTCCCATCCTGTTCCGTATAATGTAACATACGCTATACAATGCATAGCGTTTTCCACCGCTGCAGACAGGTGATACAATATAATCAGCGCTGTAGTCTTAAATTAAGGGCATGGGATGAACATTACCCTGCAATGGATTGGCGACCTATACGGGGTGTATTCCAGCCCAAAGCATGCTGGGATAGGCTCCAGCTACCCGTGACCCTGACCAGGAATAAGCAGCTTAGACAATGGATGGATTGATAGGTGAATGTTTATGAAGTTAACTAGCAGAGGCGATTCATTTAATAAAACTGTGGTTTATGGCGTTAGCAGAAAAGT